>NC_134825.1:19666084-19729517 GCF_004210375.1 Tachypleus tridentatus | reverse complement strand
AATTTCTTGCTGCCCAAATACATTAGCTGCAAGTCCCACCTACTTTTTTAGCATTCCACAGGCATGTATATATATTTATTATAGATGGTAAAGTAGAAGTACAATCGAAGTTTACTCTAGGGAAGGTGAAGCTTAAATTATGATCATTCCAACTATGTGGAAAAATCTGTGGTTTCAAGATAAGAATATTACATATTTTAATATTATGTTACTAGTTTGTAATACTTAACATTAGGGTAGTAAAAAAGTTTCACTGAAGAAAAAAAAACTTTATATTTATTTAGAGTTCTAGAGATTATGGAAATGCAGTTAAGGACTGCAAGGTGAAACAACTTTTATTTAAATTCATGCCATAAATATCAATTTCCAAGCTAGGCTAATCTAACCATTTTAGTATTACACACTTAAAATGCAATAGTATTAGAGTTTACATGCTACACATTATATTGTACTCACCCAAACCTATAGTGTCATGTCTTTTGGAAAAGCACAAAAAAGAAAATAAATTGAGGGTTTAAATACATAAAATATAAACTCTATATCATTACAACTGAAGTTAGCTTTCATTCAAAAGCTTTTACAAACAGAAAGCTACTAAATTTCTTAAGGTCAATCTACATGCACAGCCAATTCATTTTATGAAGTTAAACTACTGGAAACTGGTACAATAGAAGTGCAAACTACTTAAGATATAAATGTGTTCTTTTTTCATATACAAATCACATAAATAACAGACATGACTCTTGCATTAAAATCTGACAAAAGGCTTTGAAGAAAACAAACATACAGATTCCTTCAAGCTGGGGGCAAAGAGACATTAAATGGACTAACTTTCCTCATTTTCTAATCCTATTACTTAAATATTGAATATTCCTGTGTACTTGTTTTAAAACCTAAATATACAGTACTATATTTACTTGTTACATCTCACAGACTGACCTCTTGACCAATTTGAGATTGTTATTTTAATGAAATTTGGAAGATTTAATAAATATTACAAATTGTTTATATACTAAAAGCCAGTTTTTCTTTTTTTTTTTTGAAGTGTTTTTACTAAAGATTTATCTGAATATAAATATTTTTACTTGTCTGAGTGCAAACTAATTTTAAATTAAGATTATAAACACATCTTTGTCTAAAAAAGATGTCAAATTTCATTTGTTTATGCCTTTTTTATTCTAAGGTATAGACAGCACATTTTAACAGCAGATAAATATTTAAATCAACTAGAAAAAATATCTAGCACAAGCTTTGAATAATATTAAATTAGGCCAATGAAAACTAAAGTTTTGCATGAATATTAGATGTTAAAATTTGAAATTTATATCTGAGCAATTCAACTGAAGTAACTAGTCATCCAAGGTTCTACAACATGTAGGGATCTAATTGTTTCTGAACACATTCAATGTTAGATTCAATATTTCAGTGAGTGCAATAAGAAAACATATTTGCATTTTAACAAATTTCTACTTACATCTTTCCTGTAAATATAAGCTGCTATACCTGCTGCAAGTTCCACAGCAAATATGAGGAAAAGCAAAACAGCAAACTATGAATAAAAGAAAATATTTACTATCTAAATCTGTGTAATTATATTGAGAATGTTCCATAGAAAAAAGTATTGACATCAACTAAAAAAATCATAAAATGTACAAAGACACCATTCTTCATTTCAGAAGAATATTTATTCCAAAGCAAATAGTTTATATTCATACAATATACTTAACTTGTTGTAAAGAAATAAGTTTAATTATCACTTGAAAATGAAAAATCTCAGAGTTTGCTTCTCACACAAGTAGTTCGTAGACAACTACACATGCAACATTACGCATTAAAAACTAAATTATTACAAGCACTAAAACGAACAACTGATTTTATCCATCATTCAAGAACCTTAAGATCGATTTGATATACATACATGACAAACTTTTGTTACTGACTTAACTGGTGATTTGAAAGTATTTACACTGATGTATACAAGGTAGTTTGTGACATAAGAATGCACAAGCTTTTAAAAAAGAAATGTGTTACAACATACTTATTTTTAAAGAGTTTAAAAACATTACACAGAACATTATAAAAAAGTCTCAAATCATTGCACAAGTTTTTGCGCTTCCTACAGGATAACTCAATTTAGAAATGCACATATTTTGCAAGGTGGTATTTATTTTTTGTTAGTTATACGATTGTATTTTTTTGTATCTTATGCTTAGATGAGCACTTAAGTTGTACATGATACCAACTTACATCATATTAATTTTAGCACTATTCTGATGGCAAGAGAAAATTACTGACTGAAATCTGAGTACAAGCATGTTTAATACTGGAATTAAACATGAAAGTGATTTTATTGTAAATAATACTTATCATGTAACTTTAATCAGTTTTGTTTAAAGAAGGAAACAAATTGATTACTAATCTAGACACTTTAATAGAGTTTCAGACTGCTATTGTTGGAAAGTTGGTTAGATGTTACATTAAACTGACTGAAAAGCTAGGTTCAGGTGGTTTTTTTTTATCCTTAGTTCCTGGTGTTTAGGTTATACTGTTAAGCCAGAAGTTTGGAGTTTATCATTTGTGTGTTATCTAAAGTCTGATGTTTATCATTTTCAAATTGCAAGTTTAAATTTACTTATCTTGCTAATGTTCTAATGGTGTTTTTAAAAAAATGTTAGCATTGGTTAAAATTTAAAGAAAGAAAGTGTTAGCTTTAACGTTAGTCAGGATGAGGTATATTGTTAATATTAAACCCAATCTGTAAAGTAGCTTTAGCCTTTTTATGTTTCTAAAACTTAAATACTACATATACAGTGAGTAACACCTGGAAATAAATTATCCTTTGCTAACTTAGCTACAAATTGAACAAAGTTAAAAATACTCAAAATTAACTTGTTTGAGAGAGCAAAGTCAATTTTCCTACACAAATACTTACCTCATCTTATATTTTTTTATCCAATTAATGCTGCCTTATATATACTTAAGTTCTTTTTTGAGTAACAGTAACCTTGACATTCTTACTTAATAGAACCTCCCACATATACAGTAGAATGTTATACTCTATAAACTGCTAGCTCCATAGACCTTATTTCATATAGAGAAAACTGGAATTCCTGATAGGAGTTGAAGAGGACCCGAGATAAACAAGATTGTGTTGAAGCCTGAATAGACTTCACAAGCTTGATCAGCCAACCTACATGTAGCTCTTAGAAACAAACTGGGTGTGACAGGAAGCAAGGGAGTTAGAAGTCAGTGAATGTTATGATTGAAAACTGAATAGTCACTAGTTCCATCATTTTTGGGGACAACTTACAACTGGGAACAAAAACCTCATTTTTAAACCTACAAAGATTTGGCTAAATTTAAGGAACAAGTAAGAGAGGTGAAGGAGGGAATGGTTACAAGTATAGAAGCAATGGAAGATTTTGACAGGTAAATGGCCAGAGAAAATATGGTAGAATGAAGGAGCTGGGATAATTCAAACAAGAGTTGAAGGGCTATGAGATACCTTCAAGAATGAACCAACACAAGGATGCCATACAAGTTTAATGATTTAACTCGCATGCCAGGAGGGCATCCATTTCTAAAAGGTACCACTACAGAAGTCAAGTGTGAAAGAAAAAAACTGAAGGAGTGAAATGGGCCAACACAGACAACAAAAGGGAACAGCTATCACTTGAAGTCTCCCTCAGGAGAATGATGGATAATCATTGACTAAAGATGTAGACTGATATTAAATGAAGGCAGAGGAACTGTGCCTAAGAAAAAGGGACTGAGGTATCAGGATTAAAACCTGAGAACAGAATTAAGGAATTCAACTGTTGAAAATCCAAATAAACTATTTAAAACCTGATAGGCCAAAACACATTCTTCAGGAAAGCAAATGGGAACTCAAAATGTTACTGGTCAGCAAAACATGTGGCAGAATGTAAACTTGTGATACAAAGTCTAGAAAACCTACTGAAGGTTTAGGAGGATGAACTACAGCTAAATACAAAATTCTGAACAGCAAAAGAAGGAGGCAGGATAAAACCTACTCCTAAATCTTTCTCCTCCTATTCAGCATTCCCACAATGAGAAAGAACTGGTTGAGAGTGAAGAAAGCCTAAGCCTGCAGGAACAATTCAATTTCAAATGTAGATGAGATTCAAAACAAGTTTTTCTAATAACCTTACACCCACGGGTACAGTAACAGAAGGTTGAACTATGATATTGGTAGCAGTTGAAGTTGTTGTAATAAACTGTAAATTCATCACTTAATCGAGTGGATAAGTACTCCAAAAAGATAAAACTTTGGACAATTAGATTGTCAAAAAATAAATTCAACTTGTACTGAACTGCTGCTAGATTATAGAAATCAAATATTTATGTTCAAAGGCAACAATAATTCACATAATTTGAAAACAGTTCACTGAGCAAAAATCTCTAGATAATTTATTGTCATACCAAGAAATAGACTAGTTCAAAATGAAGACAAATGTGCCAGAAGTGTGTTTTACTCCTACTGAAGGTTGGTCACATGCTACAGTGTAGCTGTGATTTGGAGAGCTATATTTTGACTTTTTTTCTCACGCTTCATGTAGTAAGAAAATCCACACACAGACATTTGACTGTTTACTCTGGCAGTGCAGTAGTTTAATGTGATATATAATGAAGAAAAACACTTTCATGAGTGGTTAAATTCTTTACAAGTGCAAATAAAGAGTTTAATTAACATGACATTTCAAGAAATGAATTTTAAATTCATTAAAGTAGTTTAATACTGACAGTTGGAGATCTTGATGAACAAACTACACTGAAACTTACAATTTAAAGAAACCATACTGGAAAGACTAACAAGTCGAGTTCAGGCTATTTTCATTACAGAAAGGTGATCTGACCAATTTAGGTAATAAAGTGCTCTATTAAACTGTATATTAAAAAAACCACTGGCTATGTCTCAAGATAACATTTCAAATTTCACTAATACTTGTACTTACTGTTGTATGCATTTGTTATTTCAAAAATACTTATCACTTGAAACAGAAGTTCATTGTCAGTAGGTAATAAAAACAATAATGCTATTGTTTCTTTTGTACAGTACCGAGAGGTGTTACTAGATTAAAAAATTATGCAATGTTATAAAACCAGCAGCCAATAGTTCACACCGTATGAACTAAGTTTGCATTAATTTAGTTTTCCTATTTAAGAAGCTACATATACAAGTTACTTTAAATACTAAGTGTTACTTTTAACTTCATATAGTTCATAAAACTAATATGAAATAGGGTTAAAGGCAGTACATGTTCCGAGAAAAGAAAATCCTTATCACTTCATTTTTCCAATTATACAATTTAACTTTTCACTTGTAACAGCTTTCATAAACTATCTAATCTCAGAGTAAAGTGCAGTCACATGATTGTGTAACTTCTGAAGCAACTATTAGGATAAGGTACCAATTCAAGCTAATCCAATTACAGTTCAAGTATTACAAGACATTTTACATTAAGAATGTACTACTGTATGGACAATAAGATAAAATTAATTGCAAGAAAAAAATGGCCAAGGTCGTAAAATTAAAATGTAAATATTTTAGTGTTATAAATTACATGTGATTATGTACAACAATTCTAGTTTATAGGTCTCTCCTTCCTCTCTCACACACAGTACTTACATTAAGATTGTACACCAAACTGAAACCAAAACCAATTCAAATGCGACAAGTTAAGTTTTTCACTACTTCCCTCATGTTTACTGCAGTTACTACTGTTTTTAAAACAGCAGCAATAGGTTATCCTAGTTATGTTCAAACCATGAAGATAGATTCTATGAATTTTAAAGTTCTTGTACAAACAAGCTGAGAGTAATGGACAAACACTTAAGCTGTTGTGCCATTAGTTTTTATAGAGAACAGATGCAAAGAAATATGCAATAAGAGACTAAAAAGATAAACAAATAAAACTGAGTAGAAATTTGCACAAACAAAAATAAATCTAATGGCAAACATGTTCAAAATTCAAAAAGCTCAGTTAAACTTTATAATAAGTAGTTAATGCAATGAATAATTACTTTCGTAACTTCAACTATATGGTTGAATTTCAGTATGCTACCATTTCCCGAAACATTCTATTCTATTCATTTGTAATTACATTAAAACCCTTCAGAGTATGCGAGAACTTTCCATATCAATTTCTGAAAACAGTAATGTTTTTGAAAAACCATCTGTTTCAATTTACTGGTTGGGTTATGTCAGTTTCTGAAAGTACATTTTGATAACTATCAACAACACTAACTAAGACTAGGACAAGTGCATTTATTTTGTTTTAACAGGTATTTTGAACTATATGTAGTAACCTTAATGTTTATAAAAATCCATTCTCTCAATTTTAAGATATCCACTAGTTAGAAAATGAAGAAACTGATAATCATAAATACACACATTACCTTTGTACTCTATAGCTTCTATTAATACAGAGTTACACTTACTGTCATAAGCATGCAGTAATTCTCTTTCCAGGCACCACAACATCCGAGGAAGGAAAGGACAAAAACAATGGAACCAATTGTAATAAGTATGGTAGGTGAAGTTGTATTCTTGTCAACCAAGAAATCCGCATACTTTGAGAGGTTTTTTTAACGACAATGCTCCGATAATTATGAGACCAATGCCAGAAATCTGAAAAACAGTTGTGCAATATTATAAACAAGTGTAAAGAAAACTACAACAAATGTTTATCTACCAAATAATAACAGATTATGCTTATGACTTTCCAAGAAAGAATCAGGTGCACCATGCTATAGAAAACTGCAATATAAAGGACACACACATACTAATTGTTATATATATTAGTTATCTTTGAAAGAGGAAAGGAGGTGTTAGAACCAATAATTAATAGTTTAGAAAAATGGTTCGAAACATCAGATAATCTGGAAAATTAAGATATCCATTTTCAAACAAGATGTGGGAAAAATAATGTAAGAGGTCAATATAACAGTTAATTTGTTTACCATTAAGTTGCATTAAATTCTTAGAAAATATAGTGGAATTATAATTATCTAGTTAAAATACCAGGAATTATTGGAAGATATTGTATGAAAAATAAAAGATATAAATTTTAACATTTTGTACTTCAAGTGTTAAACGAAATCTTCCAGCAATTATTAGAACAAAGCTAATTAATGGAAGTATTGGATTACAGTCAACATAAATTACATGTTGGATAAACTGTATTATGTAGATCATGGAAGGAACAAAAAATATTGATACTGAATGTAGTAAATACAGAAGCAGGGATTGAATTGATGGATTTAAAAATGATTTAAGTGTGAAATAAGGTTCAAGTCTTGTGGATAATAAAAAATAAAATATTTCTGTGATCCGTCCTTCGCTGGACTCAGTGTTAAACAATACAGGAATTATTTTTGCTAGTCTTCCCTAATTTAAATTAGGGACCAAAGGTAAAGCAGTTAGTCAACTGTACTCAACTTTTGTTGCACTGAATAGAAGGATTTAACCATTAATTATATACCCACAACTACAGAGCAAATGAAACAACTTCAAATCCACAGTCAAAAATAAAATGATAGTTATGGACAACCAATAATAAAAGAAAAAGAATGAAGACAAAGATGAACAGAAAGTATCAAACAAGATTTTTGTGTAGAAATTACTCAATGAAGGAAATGTTTGAAAAACATTAGAAGAGCAAATTATACAAGGTAAATATAGAAATAATGAGATGGAATATATCTGTACAGAATGCATAACAATGTTTGGATAAGAACTACTTGAAGAGACAAGAGAACCAAGTTACTTTGACATTAATTTATATATATATTGACACATTAATTTTATATATTTTTTGCCAAATGTCACGATATAATTTATATTTAAAAACTGATTTGCTCAAAAGGTGCAATTACTGTTTTATGAACAAACAGTTTCAAAGGCATGTTTACAAACGTTACACAACTGTTAATTTTACTAGATACCATGAGCACTAACATATAGCAATATCAATGAATAATTACAGTGCTCATTAAACTAAAAATTACATAATATGCTCTAGATAACACATCCTGGTTATACGTGGCCCAAATATGCAAGCTTATATATCATATAATATTGTAAGCTATATTTAATATTTTAATATACTTTGCTTGCTTATGAATATCCATGACAAATTTATTACAGCAAGTAGGAAATGAGCAACACTATGAATACAAGAATGATTTAACCCATTCATCTCAGGTATTCTTTACTATCCATGACAAAGTTTTAAGGTCTTACCTTCAAAATGGTATTAAGCTATGTAGAGCATACAATCTTAGCTAATAATCCATATGTTAATAGTATTCAAATAACAATGTTATAAAAAAGAATTTCACCTAGTATGACATGAGACATTTTCTCTTGGAATCTTTTCTATATCTCCCCCCACCTCCAACACCTCTTGAAACAGTAAGAAATTAAATGCAAGTTTTTCCCTATATAATTATTATTGTGTAGACAAGTGTTAACTTTTTCTTAAGGCCTTCAACTTGGTTACAGAGCTACAAATGGAAAATCACACCCCCTCCCACCACACCCGTTTATCACATCCTCTCTTTTAGGATATGTTAATAGTGGTCTCTTTCATTTACTTATATATTATATAGAAGTACTTAATCTTGTTTTACATATATATATTCTTTATTATTATAGAAGTAACTAAAATGTACAAATAGGGATCTTTTTAGGTTAGTCACAATCTGAGTAGATAAAATAGGAATACTATAAAAATTCAAAAAGCAGGCACACATGCAAGCAGCACATGGGTAATGCAACTTCACAGCATAATGCGAGCTTCATGTACCCCAAGTGATTTACAACTTAATGGAATAGATAGCAGTTAGACATGGTTCAAAGTACAATAAAATTTAATTATAAATGTATACTTTCAGGAGATTAAAGCTACTTGTGATAAGTAAATGTAGTTTAACATTACAATTTGAAGTCATTTTACAAAGAAAAAGGTAATTTAAGTTTCAATTTTTAGCGATTACAAGGATAGTTAAATTGACAGATCCAGTTTTTAGTTAGGGTGGCAACTGGTAAAACAAGGTTTTACTGAAAAAACTATTCAATGGGTACTTAAGAGTTTTAGGGATTACACAAAGGATAGTTGAGATGAAGAAAGTATTGGTTTAATCCTATCATAAAAATTGCTTTTCACAGACTATTCAAAACAAATACTTAACTTACTCATGGGCAAATCTTACTTTATTAAAAATACTTCAATAAAGCAAATATTTAACGTGTGTGAAAGTCTTGTTAACTGAAAGATTGTCAAATTGTAAAATACACACACTGTATTGAAAGTTAGAAGTATTAAATACATGAGGATTTTAAAAACAAGTACAAAGAGGTCAGTCAGTCAAATTGACCTATGAAGTTAACAAGTAATCAACAAATTACTTAATATCAGTTTGTGACTGACACCGACTTATTACTTCAATTACAAATTTTTGTAACTAAACAGTCTTACATTCATTCAAAAGTTACTTCTGAAGTTAGGTCTACAAAGGAACACACACAAGGGCTCCAGACACTCCTGTTAATATTACTGCAGAGTAAAATTGGTAAACATACAAAGACAACTAAGCTACTCTACTCTCCTTGCCTGTACCAGTAACAGATAATTTGTTACCCATGTAGTAACCAATACTACATGAAGTGAATCTGTCACTTAACTTTGTGTAATTACTTGTTAGAGGTAAGGGCTTCCTTTATTAACTTCATAAATAGATCAGTTTTTTCATATACAAAAATCAAGGCAGATAAAAGTTACATTTTATTAAATGATATTCCATCAGTACTCACACATTATCCATTTTTAGTAGCTTGGAAAAAGTTCAACTTATTACCAAGTTATTTTAATCAATTTTACTTTCATATAATGAAGGAACCCTTTTGTCAAAAAGTTATATATTTTTGTTGGAATCAAAAATTGCCATTAAATATTTTAATACAAGATAAGAAAACTTTGGTCATTGAAGTTGAAAAGTAATAAGACAAAACTAAGACTTAAGGGAGTTAAATTTCGGGTTAAAGTTTTCAGCTAATAGAGTATTCACCACAATTAAAGTACAAATAGTAAACGAACAAACACTGAGTTGAAAGTCAACTGCAAAGTCATTACAAAACATTTGTCATCATTAATGAATTATATTAACTAGTTAATGTACATACTGATAACAAAGAACCATTAAATATTTCAAGTTTGTCTCTACACACCCACTCTTTAGTAAAAACTTAACCACTCTTTAAGTATCAGAAAATAATGAAACTCCTCTTAAAATCATAATATACTGGTCTATATTATTAATAGCTCATTCAATATAATAATTGTAATTTTACAAACTAGAAATCTTAAATTAAACCTACTTTTGGGATTTTACCTCAAATTACAGCAGAAATAAGAATGTAAATCAGATGGCTTCATTCTATTAATCTCTGGATAATATTGTAAATCCCATTATCTCTTTTCTTCATAAATAAAGTTTTATATAGAAATATTGATTAAATAAGGGAATAACCACTACAGTAGTATTCCATTTTATCAGGATAGGAGTCATCTTCAGCTAAGATAGTTTTATTATTTATACCAGGGTGTTTTGGTCATTGGCATGAGTTACCTTTTGATGTTGTAGAAGCAGTAGGTTTAAGACTTTAAAAAAAATTTGAGATGTTTACAAATAATCAAGGCTGGCTTTAATGTTTAAAATTAGTTTAGAGGGTGGAACAGCTGAGATAGACATGTTCCAAAATTCTGTTATGATGCACAACTAGTGAAGAGTGAAGATATAATTACCACTCTTGACAAGTATTGATGTGTTGAAACACATTCTAGATTTAACACTAATAACAGACAGAGTAAGGCAATTATTGGTTACCCTTGCACAAACCTTAGACATTTTAAATAATTAGAAACACTAATTCCAGTGTGCATCATGACAATCAAGTTACAAAATGCCAAGTTTATAAAAAATAATGAAAATTCATAAAGGCAATATTTAAAAAGAAATTGGAATCATTAATTTTAATTAGTTACTTTCACCTAACTAATGAACACAAATGTTCATGGATAATGAATAATTAATTTAATCATTGAATTATACATGTAGAAACTGAGCACTCCTTTAATTATTTGAAAAAGTTAGACATTTTAACAACATCCTTTTCTTCAGTAATGCTATCGATTTTTATCTACACTAAATGCATGATGTAAATTATGACAACTTGGTGAACTTTAAAGTAAATTTTCCAAATATTTTAACAATTCATTCAAATCATTATGTGATACCTCAGCAACCTTAATATCATACCAAACTTTAATAATTTAGAAGTTATTTTATTAATATTTCTCTAACTATGAAGTATGAGAGATGAGATTTAAAAGTGAACATTAACCCAAAAGCAATTCACCAGTAACAACTGATTAGAACAAAGTCTACACCCATTTCTTCACAAAGATAAATAACATTTCAAAGAATATACAACTGATTAGTATGGCCACTTGTTTTTCTAGTGTCTTTTATCAAACTCTTGAATTTATACTAATACTACCACAAACTTAAAACTAACAGATCTATAATTTCAACGCAACTTTTGTTATTCCTTTTAAAAATTACAATAAACTTTCCAATTCTCACATATCTGCTCACTTTCTGTTGATCAACTGAAAGATGAGTCATAAACGTATTTGATAACCATTACGTCACGGCCTCAAAAGTATCTGAAAATTAGAATTTAAAGTTTCATCTTACAATTATTTAATTTTAATTTAAAATGCTAGAACAACTTAATACTGAAGCTTGATAGAAGAAACGGCAGGGAATAAATATTTTTACTGAAAACACAAAAGCTGTATAGTGGTTACGTCAACGGGTGTGACACACATTTCTCAACATTAGGATTTATAAAGGTTCAACTTTAAAGATGTTGTTAAAGTATTATCAGTATTATTATTTTACACATTTGAAGTTAATAACATACTTATATTCCCTAATACCCAAAAAACAAAATCACGCCCATTGTTACACTTAACGCGTAAAAAGATCGTTGCGACATAATCCTTATAACAACAAACACCGACACTACTAAAATTAGACGGGTAAGAAGACAAAAAGGTGTAGACTATAGCCGTGAAGTTATAATTTTTCTTCAGTCAATTTTAGTATAAACATTAAAATATGACAGAATTCACTAAAAACTTAGATTTAAGTTGAATTATAATCAGTCATAGTACAACTGGCCGAGCCCCAACTTCTACTAGCTAAGGAGACGCCTCCCACATCAAACAAATATAGTATTACTTTCATAGTTTTAGTTTTATTAGTAAGAGTACTTAGTAGTACGTAACGTTAATACATGGAAAAGTGAAACTCTGTGCGTTTGGTAAAACGAAAAATACTTACTAAAAACAATAAATTAAAAGCAAACAGCAAAAATTTTATCACCGACATGCCACCTGATGCCATTTTCTCACTACTAAATAACCTCTATACTTCTACTTAACTTTAACTCAAACGAAACAAGCAACACCCTAACACTCGAATGAAACCTACAACTCAATTTCGGGTAAATTGTTTTTATCCTACGCAAAACTCTTTCGTAACTCATACGTATATCCTGTTGCAACATCACCGTTACACATGCGCAGTACGTTCTTTGTTATAATCTGTTGTTCAATGCGAAAACCTTATGTTTGTTTTAACTTTCAACACATTTACTTTTAGCATTTACATAATACACATTTATTCTAAATATACGTGATAATATAAAACACTAGATCTTTCACATTTTAAATCAACATTTCTAAATTTAGCTATTTAGGCACTGAAGCCTTCACGTAGCTTAGCGCGAAATAAAAAAAACAAGTAAACTGGACACTGAAGCCTCTCTCTTATGTCTCTTTGCCAGTATATAAAAACAATATTCGAGTGGCGACTTGGATCGGTTTGAATGAAAATTATATTTGTAACATAAATTTAGTTGTACGATAAACCATTACGTTTTTTTTAGGTAAAAACAAATACGTAATTATACTTGTATAACTTTTGAGCTATAATAACTAGTACCCTAATATTAGTTTACCACAAATTTTAATTTGTGCACCGATATAATTAAATACTGAATAAGGGTATAAAGAAAAGATAAAAATTCACTTCCCTCGTCCCTTAACAATGGACTTAAATTAAACCTGTAAGGTAAAACTAAAGTATACTTACAAAACACTTGTTTAAATTTAAGTGATTGCTGAATAAAGGTGTGGAGAGTAGTTAGAGATGCACCTACCTCGACCCTCAACAACATATTTGAATTTACATTTAACTTCAATTGATAGAACCGGAAGAACAAACAGGTATATAAAAAAATATACATACCATATTATTTTTTTGTCTCGTATATTTACTCACAAGAGATACAAGAATACAACTATTATATTCTATTAGGTTAACACCATTAGAAACAAGCATACAACCAACACATTCTACAAGATTAACACCTCCAAGTTTCGTTGGTTTGCTGCAGCTCTCTAGCTACTTGAACTAGAACATGATGGTCGTTGGACAAATCGAACATATCAGAACTTGAATTCCACAAACCACCTCTTTTCGTGATAAACATGATTCTTCTGGTATCCATCTCTTATTGAATTCTACTTCTGTATAAATACGCAGTACAGAATGTCTGTAAAATATGCCTTTTTATAGTAAAGCTGTTTGGTGGCGGTATAGCAAAAGTTAAGCTTTTTGAACTGTAATATTTGTAATAATGAAGCTGATCTATCGTCTTGTAGGGGGCACCACTTGTGAATACCTGTACCAGGTATTCCTCAACTTTGATGAGTGAAAACTCCATATAGTTTAAGTTCTTTCCAGAACATGGGCTATTAGGCTTGCTTTTTAGCATAACAGTTACTTTACTAGCTGTGTCACTACCAGTCAATACATGCAGGACAGGCAAAACTTTGCACATTTCTGTTCTTAATTTGTGAGTCAAAGAGTAAAAAAGATATGCACCTTGTAGTGTCTTTTACACCATCTCTCATCCAGAATCCTTTCACTCCGTTATGTTAAAGCAAACTTAAATAATGAGTGCTCAGGACGAAAACACGAATATCACTGGAAAGTAACACAATACATTGAGACTTTTTGTGTGTGTGCTACACGGAATGTATGTGGTACCAGAACGAGATAAATTTTCTCAACATCAGCTTGCAGATCTGGTCGTACAATAACTTGTCCTGAAGAAGTCACTTACCAACAGAAAGTTCATATCCATACCTGCAACTCCAGTTCCGCTCGGTGTTATCTGAATACAAGAATATTTCTGTGGAGAATTTGCAACTGTTCACTTTCTTAAAAAAAACAAAACTACTTGTTTGAAGAAAATAGTTAGAATGTGTCCACGCCTGTTTCAAAGCACACTGTTATAACACAGTATTAGGTTTCTTGAAATAGTTGAAACTGTTTGTCTATGCTGTAGATAGTGAATTAATAATGAGTTTGTTTATTTTGCATTTCGCGCAAAGATACACGAGGGCTATCTGCGCTAGCCGTCCCTAATTTAGCAGTGTAAGACTAGAGGGAAGGCAGCTAGTCATCACCACCCACCGCCAACTCTTGGGCTACTCTTTTACCAACGAATAGTGGGATTGACCGTCACATTATAACGCCCCCACGGCTGGGAAGGCGAGCATGTTTGGCGCGACTCGGGCTCGAACCCGCGACCCTCAGATTACGAAGCGCACGCCTTAACGCTCTAGGTCATGCCAGGCCCTATATATTTTGTTTCAATGGATTAATTTTAAGAAGACAAAGTTGAAAAAAAGAAAACATCTAGTGGTTTTGTTTTTTAATTTTGCGCAAAGCTACACGAGGGCTATCTGCCTTACCCGTCCCTAAGTTAGCAGTGTAAAACTGGAGGGAAGGCAGCTAGTCATCATCACTCACCGCCAACTCTTTTTACCAACAAATAGTGGGATTGATCGGCTGAAAAGGCAAGCATGTTTGGTGCGACAGGGATTCGAATCCGCGACCCTCAGATTACGAATCGAGTGCCTTAAACACCTGGCTATGCCGGGCCTCTTGCAGTTGTTATTTAAATTATTGTTTGTGAACGTACTGTAGTCTGCAACTTGTATCAAAGAGAACGTAGGTTGGAGTAAACGTTATTGAATAAACAAATTAATTCGTTATCGTTACGTGGACAGTTTTTACTAAGTATTACAAAATAACCCGCCTAACGATAGGAAACGATACTATTCTCTAAACTTTAAATATACAAAGAACTAAGCTCCTTTGAACATGTCTAGAACCTTATGACAGAAGTTGCTGAACGTTAGTCACTACAAGAGTCACGAGTGTATTTAGAACAGGAATATGAAACATACTTTAAAATATCTTATGACATCATGGTTTTGATATCGACTATCGGTCATGAATGTGTTATCGAAGACGTTACAATAAACGGCCTAATTATCAGCCTGCAATTTGACGCAGACTCTTCCCAAAACATGCTAAGTTACGTCTGCTTGTTGTAGTAGTACTGATGACAGATGAATTACATATTATTATATGACAGCACATCAAACATAAACATTCTGTACAAGCCAGTATTTTATAGCTACGTGTGTGTTCAATGACTTTATTCAACATTTTTATTTTTTTAAGTAAGAGAAGTCACTGACAGCAACTGTCTCCCGATATGGAGGATTTTTGATACTTCGGCTCTGAAGTATTTTTTACACCAGAAAACTTACTCAAAATATATAAAAGATACATAAGACCAGTAAGCGAATGTGACTGTCCAGCATGGCTAAATATAACAAAGACACAAGTAAAGATATTAAAAAAAACAACACAAAAGTAATATTTCAAAAACGTACAGAGTTCTAAGGTAACAAACACATCTTTCCTTCACAACTATTCAAGCATCCTGTTATTGTGAGACAGACTCATGACAAATGACTATTGACTATTTTAAGAAAAATTGCTATAAAATACACCGTTAACAGGTTTTGATAATTGTACAATGAAACATCTCTCCTCTAATAATATTATTAATAGTTATATAAGTCGGACACCTGATACTACAAATCTCATTTTCAGATATAGGTTCAGTTTTAATTTAAAAGAATTATTTATGTAAAAATAAAATTATTCGTGTGTGTGTATGTCTAGTAGAGTATCTGTACTGTATACGAAGCTTTGTTTGCTTGTTTTGAATTTCGCGCAAAGCTACTCGAGGGCTATCTGCGCTAGCCATCCCTAATTTAGTAGTGTAAGACCAGAGGGAAGGCAGCTAGTCATCTCCACTCACGGTCAACTTTTGGTCTACTCTTTTACCAACAAAGAGTGGGATTGACTGTCACTTATAACGCCCCCACAGCTGAAAGGACGAGCATGTTTGGTGTGACGGGGATTCGAACCTGCGACCCTCAAATTAGGAGTCGCACATCTTAACCCACCTGGCCATGACGGACCGTACTGTATACACGTGCAAGAGTTTTACATGGGGTCAAACTAAGAGAAGCCATGTGTGTATCTTCGAGACGGTAGTCCCCAATTAATGGACATGACTGAATAGGGGACGTTAACGAAAATCATCTATGGACAATCGCCAGAAACATTAACTATGAAGAATAAAGAAACAGTCAAGGGAATATCACCTTAAAATCAGTGTCTCGAGGTCAGAAAGAACATAAAGGAAAAAGTCCATAAGTGTTTCTGACCCTCCATATAAATCTCATACCTATTAAATCCTAGTCCAACAACCACTGGGTTCACAGGATAGCAGAATCAAACTTGGCACATCTGTTGAAGTGTACTCTAGGAGGGTGCTTTAGGGGTAGTTGTGGAAGTAATTGGTTAAAATGGAGGAGATTGGTCGGTATACCTGGTCCTCTGTGAATAATGAGAGGGCTCGTGAAATTTGTAGCGGAGCGCGAGAATTTTGTGTTAGTCTAACGAAAATGTCCGAGAGAAAACGAGGTTCTATAAAAACATATCATGGTTTATGTTACACCATAGTCAGCTTGTAATTATTGTATTTTTTTAAAATTTCGAACTCATGTTGTAGTTATTTAAACACTAGAATAATGTTCTCTAGCTAACACATAGGTAGCAATGTTCTTTATGAGGCTTCATTGACACATAATGGATTTGGAGCAAAGAATTTTATCCCGAAATTTTACGTTCCCAAAAAGGGAGACTAAACAAAAGGATCTTTAAGATATGTTTAAGATGGCAAAACATATTCCTTATATAATTACAATCTACAGTTTATCAAATCTTATGCTATTTAAAACAAAAACAAATCTGCAGGAGGTTCTGCAGAATATATTTGAATAAAACATGTATCGACATCAACAACTTAACTAAAACCTTTTTTTTATTATTATATCAGAACTATTTTTATAGTACAATAAACAAGACAAGAATGATTTTGCCTTAATTGTGATATTGGTATAACAAATAATTATGTATTTTTTATAAATATTTCACTAAATTTATAGATTCTTGTAAATCGTTTTATTTTATTTTGAATTTTCGCGCAAAGCTACACAAGGTCTATCTGCGCTAGCCGTTCCTAATTTAGAAGTTTAAGACCAGAGGGAAAGCAGCTAGTCATCACCATTTACCGCCAACGTTTGGGCTACTCTTATACCAATGAATAGTAGGATTGACTGTCACTTTATAACTCCCCCCACGGCTGAAAGGGCGAGCATGTTTGGTTTGACGGGGACTCGATCCTGCGACCCTCGGATTACGAATCGAGTACCTTAATCACATGGCCTTGTAAATCGTATAAAGCATATTTTACTGACACTATTGTTATTAGCAACAAAAGAAAGGTGGTGCTAAGTTAATTAGTTTAATATTACTGAGTTTATTATTTCATAATAGCTTTTGACAAGATATATCTTTTACCGGAAAAAAATAAAATATTAACATTTAAAATATAGCGGTTAGACATTCGGAATTTTCACTTGCGGCCCGACATGCTTAGGTGGTAAAGTCACTCGAGTAGTAATCCGATGGTAGCGGGTTCGAATTCTTGTTGCACCAAACATGCTTACCCTTTCACCCTGCGAACGTTATAATGTGACGGTCAATCCAACTATTCGTTGGTAAAAGAGTTGACGGTGGGTGGTGATGACTAGCTGTCTTCCCTCTAGTCTTACACTGCTAAATTAGTGACGGCTAGCGCAGATAGCCCACATGTATCCTTGCGCAAAATTCAAAACAAACCAATATTCACGTGCAGGTAAAGAGTTCAAAAGATGAAATTTATATTGATACAACATCAGATACAGATGATTTGCTTGTTTGTTTATTTAACCCTAAAATCGTGAATCGATCGTACAGAAACTGCTATCCTTTGATAGCAGTTTTGAGCAAGGTAAAAATGCTGTACACGTTTCTCATATAAAAGTGTGGATAAGTTTTTTGGATTCACACTTTTGCCTAGAAAAACATTATAAAAGTCCAAAGCAGGGCAATGTTTGCTCAAGCTCTTTCCCTTTTGGCTTTGGCTTGCACTGTAAGAATGGTTTTCAACAGGTTTATCCCATCTAGGACACTCTTGTGTCTTAGAAGAGACAGCAGCAGTCATTCTTCAGCTATTTATTATGACTTGTTAGTTGAAGTGTGTCAACCGTTGAATGATTCAACTGCAGTGTTTTCCTTTTTATGACTAGATTCAACCATTTAGTAAAGGTGCTCTTTGGTATCACTTTAACTTCAAAAGGCGCTCTATTGTGATTTCATTCACAATTTTTGCATTACTTGCGAACATCGTATTTTATAATCTTGTACTTTCTACTTAGATTAAGATAAAACATTTACCGGTTTTTGCAGTGAAAACAAGTATTTTATCGATAAATTAATTTGGAAAAAATAATGGACTTTTATTAATATCTTGATGCAAATGGGAGAAGTGAAGAACTCGTTTTCAAACAAAGAATATCGTAGAAAAGGTAAGCCAATATTACAAGAGTTATGTTAATATCGTAGAAAAGGTAAGCCAATATTACAAGAGTTATGTTGTTCAAAAGCTCTCGTAACAATTACACTGAAAGGTATTTTTCGTTTCTTTTTCTCGGATGTCGGATACTTCGATGGCCAAAACAATCACTAAATTATGTAAAATTGGTTCTTGATTTTATGGTTAAGAATGTTTATGTTAAACCATACAAGGGCTATCTGCATATACCTATTCCTAATTTTGAAAGAGAGACTAAAGAGAAAGACAGATATTTAATATCACTTACCAACAACTCCAGGGATATTCTTTTTCTGGTCCAATAGCGACATTTGACCTTCACTTTTATACCACATTCCATAGTGTGGAGCACATTTTTCCGGCAAGGGGACTCTGGTCGTCTTAGATAAGTATCTAAACCAGATTGAAGCATTGTGTAGATGTTTTTATTATGAGTTTTACAAGCAAGATGGCAGACACCAATTAGTACAGTCAACTGTACTATCCCCCCCAGTAATTTACAATACATTTCTTTGTAGTACAGTTAGTACCATTACGTATGACTAGATGACGCTACTTGTCTTTTCCGTTTGGCTTTGAGATATTTTATTTTTCTGACGAAAATTTAAAATAATACAGAAACAAAATTACATTATACCTTCTATAAGAAAAAAAAAACATATATATATATAACACTAGAAATGGAAATGCTTATTCTGTAACACAAGTGTGTATTTATGTTTCCCCAAATGCACACGTTTGTCTTTAGTATCTGTAGTACCGTAAGGTTTTCTAATATTCCATCCTCGAAAGCTATTAAAAAATTCATTTTCCCCGCCTCCCCAATGGCTCATCTGTATGTCTGCGGACTTACAACGCTAAAAACTGGGTTTCGATACCCTTGGTGGGCAGAGCACAGATGACCCATTGTGTAGCTTTGTACTTAATTTAAAACAACAACAACCAGTTTCTCCAGAGCTCATAAAATAGATATATAGGCTTGCTCGTACAAGGCAAAATCTTGTTTGATTTTCTTAAAGTAATGACAACGTTTTACTTAGTAAACCAAACTGCAGGTCGATTGATCTACGATATTCAATGGACATTGGTCAACTGACTTAACAGACACCTATCACAGTTTTATTGTGTCAAAGAATGGGGGGTTTATTGTCGTATTTTAAACAGTCTTGGGGCCTGAGAGACCTGAATTTATGGAGGTTTGACAAAGATTTAACCTAGTCGTTACCAGACATTCAGGATATTTCCATATATTTACTCTTTAGAGGGATTTGTGTATATCTTAATACAGAATAATGGAGTTAGTTTAATTTGTTTTCATACGGTTTCTTTAGCTTTAACTTCTATGCGATAAATCTTAAAAGAAGTTCTTGCTTCCAGTTGCTGGTAACAAGTTTGTATGGTTTTATTTTCGAATATTTTCAGGTTCGTCTCTTATTAAAAAACTGAATTTAATTTTTATTTGTGCGATTGTTGTTTGGCCTTACCCGTGAATTAATTAAAATAATTATCTAAATTCACCAGTGAGCAAGTTGTGTATAATTCGTGCCATAGGGTAGTGGAGTATAGAGCTTAATTAATGTATTTTCAAGACAGCTGGTACGGAGATTAAACCTCTATCAAAATAAAGTGAAGAACAACGTTTCGATCTTCTTAGGTCGTCTTCAGGTTTCATTCAAAGTGAAAATTATTATTGTTCGGTGAAACGTGAGATGAAGTATATATAACATAGAGGCTAAAACAAGGGTTAATGTTGTCAGATGTTTAGAAGGCAAATTAAAAGTGTGTGTGTGGGTGAGAGATGTAATGTGGGCCACAACAGCATCCATTACAACCCGAGTCCAGGGTTTATTTGTTTTAGGGTCTTAGAAACTTTTCGATTCTGAATTAATCAAATTTTATACACTGTCCTGCCTCTTTTGAGAGTAATTTGCATATTGTGATGCTTTTTATCAGGGCAGGTTGAAAAGAGTTTTATCTGCTACATTATAAAATGCAGACATTCATTTTGTTTTTTCATATGCTAGCATACACGTTGCAGGGGAAAAACATGCACCAGCGCGAGCGTATTGTTTAATAAAATCTTCATTACCATTGCTAATAACGCATCCTGTTTGGTTACACATACATACAAACACACGATTATCTGCCTGCCATAAATGGTATTACTGCACTGTTGCCTTGCATTGTAAAATAGTGCATTGTTATTAATATTGTATGCAAACTTTTTCAATATATATTTATCTATTCATCGTATAAATCTTTCTCCTGTCTCATATTTTCTGCGACCTAACAGTCACACTAGTCGAGAAACACACTCGAAAATGAAACCATTGAAATCCCTGAAATTCTCTGCTTAGCCGGAACCCTTTGGATTATCACCTATCCTTAGTAATACAAGCTAAACGGTAAGCGTACAATAAATGCATTTAATATTTTGTAGCGTAAACAAATATTTAAAATAAAAGATTTGTAGAATACTTCGCAGTATCCCAAGATTGACGAATAATACTGAAAGCAAAATAACCAAAACTATATTTGAAAACGACTGATATTAAGAAAAAACAAGCATATAATAATAAACATACATAGAGGGCCTGGCATGGCAAGGTGGGTTAAGGCGTTCGACTCGTAATCCGAGGGTCGCGAGTTCGAATCCCCGTCGCACCAAACGTGCTCGCCCTTTCAGCCGTGGGGGCGTTATAATGTGACGTTGGTAAAAGAGTAGCTCAAGAGTTGGCGGTGGAAGGTGATGACTAGCGGCCTTCCCTCTAATCTTTCACTGCAAAATTAGGGACGGCTAGCGCAGATAGCCCTCGTGTAGGTTTGCGCGAAATTCAAAAACAAACATACATAGCGTCAGGAGTTACGTACCTTGTATCATAACGTAGTTGACTCGGATAACATCAAGAGATAACATTATTTTGTTATAACATCACACAAAAGGCCTACAATATTTATTTTTAATACAAGAAACAAGACGATTGTATACTCCACTTGAACATTACAAACAATTAACATCGTGTTTCGGCTGAAATTCAAAAAGAAACACAAATAAAACTTATCATCATACATTTTACTAAAATATGTATCTTATGAAATAATAAAGTGTAAACGTTTTGTTTATTTTGCATTTCGCGCAAAGCTACTCGAGGGCTATCTGCGCTAGCTGTTCCTAATTTAGCAGTGTCACACTAGAGGGAAGGCAGCTAGTTATCACCACCCACCGCCAACTCTTGGGCTACTCTTTTACCAACGAATAGTGGGATTGACCGTCACATTATAACGCCCCCACAGCTGAAAGGGCGAACATGTTTGGCGCGACGGGGATGCGAACCCGCGACCCTCAGATTACGAATCGCACGTTCATGGAGTCTAAGTAGTTCAACATAGTTACTTTATAAATCGGTAATTTATTCTGTACTTTAATATTTAGCTCGAAGCTACAAGCAGGACTGTTTTTTCTTTACTGATCTATTTATCTCAAACATCATATTTTAACTATAAGTCCATGAATTTTCCGCCCACCCACTAAAGGATATGCACTTGGAAAATGTTAGGAGGTTTTGAAATGTAATCGAATGTTTGCTAACAATTCATTAAACGCGCTGTCACACGAAGTTGCAGGAGCACTCTGTGTGCTAGCAGTCCCTAATTTAGCAGAGAAGACAGCTAGTCATCAGCACCCACCGCCAACTTTTGGGCTGCTTTTTTTATCAACGGATACTGGGATTGATCGTCAAATTATAACTCACTCATGCCTGAAAGGATAAGCACGTTTGGTCGGACGGAAATTCGAACCCGCGACCTTCAGATTGCGAGTTGAGCGCCCTAACCACTAGATCGTTCTGTATTATCTAGTACCAATCATTCTTTAAAGGTTATTGTATGGGGTATGAATAAACATTAGAAGGTGCAACTGATCATGTTTTATTAATCATACGATGTTCTCATATTTATAAAGTTTAATTGAAGTGTTACTTATTTTACGCCTATCCTCATATTGGGAAAATACGTAATTAGATTTATGAAATATTAAAATGTATCAAAATTATTAACATACTTTCAAATAGCCATCACAACTTGTAATAAAGACTTTAATATTTATTCGAGTTTAATAAACGCAAAGTTATACAATGAGCTATCGATGCCATTGTTAACGTAGAGGGGAAATAAGGAATTGTAACATTTACTGGCGAGTCATCTAATAGCCCGGCAGGGCCAGGTGGTTAAGGCACTCGACTCGTAATCTGAGGGTCGCGTGTTCGGGTCTCTGTCACACCAAACACGTTCGCCCTTTCAGCCATGGGGCTCTATAATGTAACGGTAAATCCCACTATTCCTTGGTAAAAGAGTAGCCCAAGAGTTAGCGGTGGGTGGTGATGACTAGCTGTCTTCTCCTAGTCTTACACTAATAAATTAGGGACGGCTAGCACAGATAGCCCTCTTATTGCTTTGCGCGAAATAAGAAAAAAAAAGAGTCATCTAATAAGCGGAAGTGAGAGAATCAGACATAACAGTGCGATAAAAAAATAGAAAATTAAAGTTAGAGCATATTGAACAATTAATTAATATCACTATAGTCGGTGTTTTTGCCCGAAATTTTAATTAAAGTTTATAAAGCCTTTTGAAAGAGGGGGATTATTATAAAATGATGTGATGGTTACGACCTCTTTAAAAAAAAACAACAGAAACAGTACTATACTTCTTTAACTAATTTAAACAATTAAAAAACGTAGTTTTCTGGCTTACTACCTGCCAGAATAGGCCCGGCATGGCCAAGTGTGTTAAGGCGTTCGACTCGTAATCCGAGGGTCGCGGTTTCGCATCCCCGTCGAGCCAAACATGCTCGCTCTTTCAGCTGTGGGGGCGTTATAATGTGACGGTCAATCCCAGTATTCGTTGGTAAAAGAGTAGCCCAAGAGTTGGCGGTGGGTGGTGATAACTAGCTGCCTTCCCTCTAGTGTGACACTGCTAAATTAGGAACAGCTAGCGCAGATAGCCCTCGAGTAGCTTTGCGCGAAATTCAAAACAAATAAACCTGCCAGAATAGATCACTCAGTTATGACTTTGAAAATATACGTCAAGGTCTAAGTAAATCTGATGAATAAGACATATGATAAGAAAATAAATATAAAGCTTACAATATTTTGTGCTTAGATGAGAACATAGACGGGATAATAGTTGAAGATTACTCAAAGTTACTTTTACGTAACACACACATAGAAAAAACATGTACGGCAAAGGGCAGAATCTCGTATCTGTAAGAATGGAATATATTAATATATCCTTATTTTATACGATGATTAAGCACGAAAGAATCCAGAATGTTAGATAAAGGAAAAGCGAAAACATCAAGTTATAAAGGAGAAATATGTGGAAGAAAACAACTTATGATAGTTATGTTGGAGAAAAAAAAATAAAAATAAAAACTGATTCGAGAGTTTTAGTTAGAAATTATGACGACACTGATGGAGATTTGAGACAGAAAAGATATAAAAAATGTTTATGTAAAGATATGAATCGGATAGTAGTTATGTAGGGTTCTACGTTTGTATGAAGTGAACTCCAGAAAACACACCATTAAATATTTGTATTAAAATAACTTTCTTAGATACTGTTCTTCTTCAAAAATAATTTATATTTAACTTTGAATTCTAAAGATATTTAATTTGCACCCCTTAACAAAACAAAACACTAATCTTTACTTTAAATTTTGCTAAAGCAAGCCTGAAGGTGACTCAGGAAGGTCGAAATGTTGTTCTCTGCTTTGTTAGTAAAAGTGTTAATATCCATACCAGCCGTCCTGGGATACGGTGTTCGAAAGAGCTATATTTGATTAGACCAGTATCGTCTTCTTTTAATAAACATTAGTGTTAGGAAATTTTATTCAACTAAACCAGTTTCATCAGTTTTACCTTCTTATAAGACATAACAGTATCAGAAAATTGTATACACTTACATCAGGCTTACCTTCGCATTAGGTATAAAAGTAGAGGAAAACTGTTTTCACTAACTCCAGTTTTTCTTTCATCTCTAGTAGAACAGTTCCAGAAAAACTGTTTTAACTCTATTGACAAGACATAAACATGTAGAAGGGAAAATTTTAATCTGGGTCAGTCCTAACTTCTAAGAGGATAGAACATTGGAACGAAATACAACATTTCCTGTACTAAACTTTGTGAGAATCGCCTGAACCTTCATGAAGTGAACAGAAAAAACAAATCTTTTTACGAAATAAACCTTGGAATTGTTGTTTAAGTGAAGTGATAAAATTTAAAAAAAAAATCTAAAATAACTCTAAAAACAAAAATTAAGCAAAGAAGTCATTTACAGATCTTTGTTGGAACTGTTTACTTCCATAAACATAGAGAAACATACAAGAATACCATTGATAAAAGAAAGTAAAGCAATATTTGTTGTTATAGATGTTAATGCGAGAAACAAGGGAAGATAGTAAAAACAGTACATACAACGCACAAGGCAGTTCAGTCTGAAGACGACACATTAGATAAGAACGCCCTTAAAAAGAAGCAATCCATTATAAAGACGCAGTTCAATTCTCTATGGAAAGGTGGAACATTTTTCTTTTCAATGCTGAGCGATTGTATTTACAAGAAAAATATTGGTGTGCTTCTTGTTTTCCTCGCAATTATACCTTTATCAGGTTCAAAATTAATTTATTGTTGAAAACGTAATGTAAGATGTTGTGTCGCTTCTGACTGTAGTTTTGTACCGTCACACTTAAAGTCACACTCTTGAGCTACTCTTTTACCAACGTCACATTAGTTATTAACGCCCACGACTGAAAGGGCGAATATGTTTGGTGTGACGGGGATTCGAGCCCGTGTCCCTCAGATTACAAGTCGAGTACCTTAACCACCTGGCCATGCCGGGCCCCTGCCAACTGGAAATATGACAGTTGTCCTTAATTATTGAGAAAAACGAAAACGAGGGAGAATTATTTTGCGAAGAACAAAAACATAGAGATATCAGGTGTGACCTATTTGTGTTTATTCAATAACTGTTTCAAACATAACAATAAACAATGATCTTAGTTTTATCTAGGACACGGCGACATGTAAGGGGTCCTCTAAGTTGCTATTTCGGGATTAAAAATACCTTTTTTTATTCCTGTTCGTCAGCTATACTCAATGATGGAAAAATATAATTTAAGTAAAATTGTGCGTATAATTGAATAGGACTGTGCGTATGACTCAGGCGGCAACAACAATAATGCATGTAATGTAATATTTAGAGGGATAATATAAATGGTTCGGTTTTGTTTAATAGCGCGAAAAATAAAATTTAATCTTGACAATTAACTAACAGGTTTAGGCCCGGCATGGCCAAACGTGTTAAGGCGTTCGACTCGTAATCCGAGGGTCTAGGGTTCGAATCCCGGTCGCACCAAACATGCTTGCCCTTTCAGCCGTGGGGGCGTTATACAGTGACGGCCAATCCCACTATTCGTTGATAAAAGAGTAGCCTAAACGTTGGCGGTGGGTGGTGATGACTAGCTGCCTTTACTCTAGTGTTATACTGCTAAATTAGGGACGACTAGCGCAGATAGCCCTCATGTATCCTTGCGCGATATTCAAAACAAACAAACTAACAGGTTTACTTCCAACGTTTTATAAACTGTGCGAGAGACCCCTTTTGGAAAGACGTTATAAAAATAAACACTTCTTACACGAACATCTAATAGAAACGTAATCAAAGTGTTGTTATTAATCACATATTCTAGTTTATCTTTCTAAAACTTGAATTAAGTGTGTATTCTTTAATATTATTATTGTAACTTCAAAGTTACTTAGCAATCAAGATACTTCTGAGAAAAAGATTTAAAGATTTAAAGATTCGGATCTCAGAAGAATTATTAACGTGATTTAACTTATTCGTAAAGAATTACCCTGAAGCTGTTACTATTTTAAGGTAAAAGTGTAAATAACTTGCACTTTGATTACAGTTATCGTGTGCATAAGTTTGTACGTTATTATCACACTGATTTCGAAAGGGTAATATTCCTTTGAGGCTTTTCAACAGAAAATGTTGTCAAAGGTTTCACGAAGAAATAAATAAAGCCGTTTAGTTAAATCGAAAATTTAATATTGATCCCAGAGACTTTTGGGGAAGCCAGAACAAGGTCTTTAGTGTCTTGAAACATTTTAGAAAATCGTTAAATCTCATAACATGTAAATGGAACAGTGGTGTTGGAAGGAGTTTCAAAATGTGAGTGTTTGGCCAGACATTCACAGTACGAAGAGCTGTATTTATGGTACCAAAGATAAATCAATCTATAAGGGGTATGAGGACATGCCCCCAAAATTAATATGATAATGGTTTGTTGGTTTGTTTATTTTAAAATTATGCACAATGCTACACAACGGGCTATCCGTGCTCAGCCCACCACGGGCATTGAAACCTGGATTCTAGCATTGTAACTCCGGGGTAGCGATATAATGACATAAATACAGTTGCCATATAAGTCAAATGTGTAAAAGTGGGATTCAGACTAGGGCTGCGACGATTACGGTCTTTTGTAACCGGTTAATCTTTGGATCGTAACCGAACCGTAACCGGTTAATCGTGTAATCGTCACAGCCCTAGTTCAGACCTTTATGGTAGAACTAGCATGATAGTTTGCATTGTATATTACAAACGCTTTATCGTGTCAGCAAATTAAGTTCACACAAACGCGTTTTTTATTAAACGTTAAATTCTTAATAAAGCAACATATTTGAAAACAATGTTGAGCTCTTATGGTGAAACAAGATATAAGCTAAATATTTTTCCAAACTAGGGGTGAAACTATGAAACACGACAAGAAGCTGTTACAACTCTTTAGTTTTTCAGTATGCTCATTGAGTTTCTTACGTGTTATAATTTATCTCGGACGAGTCTCCGATTTATTATGTTACGTAATATTACGTATTACGATTTCAGATAACTGGAAATTTTAATTTTAATTTAGAAGTTAATTAACTGTTAATATGTATCAAATTTATGATTCACAAGACTAAACCACATAATTGTTTTCTTAACCCAAATATATTTTAATATAGAAATAAAAATAAAACTTTTAATAACGGTCATTACAAATAGTTATTAAAGATTACGATTTATATACATCAGTTTTACAAAGTTACAAGCTATACCAAGTCTTATATCCGGTCTAGAACGGAATACTTTATCGACGGTTCAGGTCCACAACAAGCGGTTTAATTCTGAGCTGTTATTGTTTCACTTCTCTGCATGGGAAAGCTAGCTAGCTCTACCTTTGACCTTACGTGGGTTATAAGCTCTCTTTTTACTAAGTAAAGATGTTTAATGTCCTCGTAGAAATACTAACGTTGAAGTTAATTCTGTGGAGTTAAACAGTTCTTAATGTTTAAAATCTATAAAAGTGCTTGGTCAAATTATGTAGTTTTCCGATTAATAAGCATTTATCACAATTATAGTTTCGGAGGCTTACAGTATACTGACTGCAGGTGTCTAAAAAATGTTTTACTAGCTCTCCGCCTGTTGCGATAGCTAGTTTTTCTACTCACTGGGCGAGATTCTCGAAAATTCACTTGAGAACAATATTTGAAAATACGCTAGTGCTTTCATAAAACATATATTGTTGGTTTTTACACTTGAGAATCTTTTACATATGTCGAGAGAAGGCGGGACAAGCGCAATACATATTTAACAATATACGCACATGCATTAAACAGAAACAAACGTAAATATCAAAATAAGTGTACAACAGTAAATCCGTTATAAGCTAAATATATATAAAAAAGAGCACTAGGAGGGAATTGAGTTATATTTTAACATTTTTGGAGTTATAAAGATATATATCACTCCTATGAATTGTTAGATCACATTAAATGGGAAGGCTTTTTTACCCACATTAAACGTATTTGTCAACTCAGTACTTTAGTTTCAAGTTGGGCCCGGCATGGCCAGGTGGGTTAAGGCGTTCGACTCGTAATCTGAGGGTCGCGGGTTCGAATCCCCGTGGCACCAAACATGCTCGCCCTTTCAGCCGTGGGGGCGTTATAATGTGGCAGTCAATCCCACTATTCGTTGGTAAAAAAGTAGCCCAAGAGTTCGCGGTGGGTGGTGACGACTAGCTGCCTTCCCTCTAGCCTTACACTGCTAAATTAGGGACGACTAGCGCAGATAGCCCTCGAGTAGCTTTGCGTGAAATTCAAAAAAACATTCAAATAAACAGTTTCAAGTTGTGTCAGCTCTCATCAGTCCAGCTGAAGGTCGGTTGAGGAATAAGTTTACGAAGTGAACTCAGTGTTTCCAATTGTAGTAGAGAGCACGTGACATAGGTCAAACCTCAAACCAAATATACAGTATGAGCAAACATATATTATTACTTAAAGTTATTTTCTGGAACTGTCTTTGTAGATGAATCTATTGTGCAACAAAATAAAAGTATTATCTTATGTACTGACTGACAAACTACAAAGACATCAACTTTTAAAAATTCTAATACGAATTTTTCTCTAATGATTCTAGAGAAATAAATAGATAATTAGTATTAATACATATTGACTGTTCTTAGTTGTTTTTACACGTCTAGTTGACTGATTAACTAATAAGCAAATTTCAATAGATCGAATCGAAGATAATTTCAAAGTTGCATAGTTTGTTTTTTAATTGTTTGTTTTGAATTTCGCGCAAAGCTACACGAGGCTTATCTACGCTAGCCGTCCCTAATTTAGCAGTGTAAAACTAGAGGGAAGGCGTCTAGTCATCGCCATCCATCGCCAACTCTTAGGTTACTCTTTTACCAACGAATAGTGGGATTGGCCGTGACATTATAACGCCCTCCCAGGCGTGGGGGCGTTATAATGTGACCGACAACCCTTGGGCTACTCGTTTACCAACGAATAGTGGGATTGGCAGTCACATTATAACGCCCTCACGGCTGGGAAGGCGAGCATGTTTGGTGCGACCGGAATTCGAACTCACGACCCTCCGATTACGAGTCGAACGCCTTAACACGCTTGGCCATGCCGGGCCCGCATGTAATGCTCCCACGGTTAAAAGAGCGAGTATGTTTGAAATGACGGGGTTTCGAACCAGTGGTTCTCAGATTACGAGTCGAGCACCCTAACCACCTGGCCATGCCTAGCTGTGATGAAATAGTTATTTTATAGTGCCTCTATGAACTATTAATATTTCGTCTAAAATGCATTTTTTGATCTCTTCCGTCTTATGCTCCAGATAACTCGAGCACCCTCTACGTCTCAAAAATATATTTGTTGGAGTTAATTCGGGTAAACCATTTCTTTCCATATTTTTAATTATTTGCCCGAACTTATTAATACGTTACCGTGCACTACAACTAGTGCTTGTCGGATGACGCTGGAAATTCTGTTTTTGCTGATTTCCATCGGCTTTATTCAGAATTATGTTCTCCAGCCAGTACTTTAGTCAGTGGAATACGTTGTGTTTTGTTTGTAACCTGTATATCAGTTTCCGCTTTATTTGTGTTCCATTCTTAGTTATTAAATCGTGTTGAAAGAAGTGATATTGATTAGGATGAATTTCAAAGTAAATCTATTATCTGACAACAGATGACGCTATCTCATTACAGTGTTGAATATGGTGAGTAGTAGATACTATCAGCCAACATCATTTTTTTCACCTGGATTCCAGTTTCGTAGTTATTATTTATTGAATATAAATACTCACCTTAATATTTTTCCAATATATATATATATATATATGTTTGTTTATGGTGTATTAGATGATATGATAACAACAGAATTTCTTTTTATTATCAAAAAGCGAAATAAGACACGTTGTCTCTTTTGAAGTCATTTCTAAAAATCCTGACAAGGATAAGGTCAATATGCTTGCGTAGTTCTGTTTTTCTCCTTGCCCCAACATGTGACACTTTGTTTTTTAACGTAAAATTTACCATAACAAAACTGATCTTTGTATAACAGGGGTATGGGTGCGTTATAAGAGTGATGGTTAAATCCTATTATTCAAGTAAGTTAGCGCTAACGTTTGCAATGGGTACTGTTGAATAGCCGCATTCCCTTTAGTATATCAGCTCAAAATCAAGTTTGCTTGTTTTTTCGAATTAAGCGCAAAACAACACGAGGCTTATCTGCGCTACTTTTCCCTAATTAAGAGCGTAAGACTAGAGGGAAGGCAGCTAGTCTTCAGCGCCCAGGGCTAACTATTGGGCTACTATTTAACCAAAGAATAGTGGGATTAACCGCCACATAATTGCGCCATCACTGCTGAAAGGGCGAACATGTTTGATACGATGGAGATTCGAACCAGTGGTCCTCAGATTACGAGTCGAGCTCCTTAACCACCTAGTCATGCCAGGCCTCGTTGAGACTTCCAAGGAGTTAAATATTGAGGAAGAGTTGAGAAATGTGTGACTCAACTTTTAACTGGTAAACAGTGGTGGATGCTAAGAAATCTGTTTTACAAGCTACCAGTAACTTAGACATTGATTAAATGTAATAAATGTACCGTTTCTCACCTTTCATAACTTAATTCGGTATTTAAGTAAATGTGTCTGTTTACACTTTGGATTAAAAAGTATTCCAAACACTGGATTACAACTGATATGTCGCTCAGGATATACAAATTTATGTACTGAATGGCCACAAAGTAAGTGTATTGTGTATATGGTGTTTGAATATTGGATTGTGATAATTAGATTTTCCAAACAATAATGAAGGTAAACAGTAGACTGTGAGATGAAATATTTAATTAAAGTCGTCAATTCGTTCAGACTATAATCATGTTAAAATTGAACTTCAGTAGTTAGATTTTTAAGATTATAATAAAGATAGTCATTGGACGAAGATAATTAGATCATTCAGGATATGATAAGGTTAAACAATTGACTGTATTAATAAGATATTCAAATCACTGAATTACGACAAATAGATCACCTGAGCTACAATTTAGACAATAATTTGACTATAATGATTAGTTATTCCATACTATAATCAAGTTAAATATTGGACTGAGGTGGTTAAGTCATCAAGTACATAGTCAGGTTAAAACTTTGAAATGATCTGGCTATAATGAATAAATTCTTATAAAGAATAAGTTAATTAGTTTAGAACATGAAATATAAGTTAATGAAGTCGATGTTACATAATAAACTAATTAAAATAACTTACTATTATAACAGTATTCTCACAAAAAGTACAACATTCAGACAATAGTGAAGTTGAACATTAGGTTGTAATAAATACAGAGAAGTGAATGAATTCTGCTTTGGTGACAATTTAAATAATGAAAGTCCCTCAGGGGGTTTGGCCCGGCATGGCCTAGCGCGTAAGGCGTGCGACTCGTAATCCGAGGGTCGCGGGTTCGCGCTCGCGTCGCGCTAAACATGCTCGCCCTCCCAGCCGTGGACGCGTTATAATGTGACGGTCAATCCCACTATTCGTTGATAAAAGAGTAGCCCAAGAGTTGGCGGTGGGTGGTGATGACTAGCTGCCTTCCCTCTAGTACACTGCTAAATTAGGGACGGCTAGCACAGATAGCCCTCGAGTAGCTTGGTGCGAAATTCCAAAACAAACAAAACAAACCCTCAGTGGCTAAGCGGTATGTCTGTGGGAATACAACGCTAAAAAACCGGGTTTCGATTTCCGTGGTGGGCAGAGCACAGATAACCCATTGTGTAGCTTTGTGCTTAATTCAAAACAACAAATAATGAATACAGTAAATTCGAGAACATCTCTAGAGAAAGAAAGCGTTTCAAAAAACCGATTGCAACAACTGAGTTTTATAGGTAGTGAAGGAACCTCTGTTGATTTGCTTAACTCTACTGATATGTTAGGTTATTGTAAATTTATCCTCTATAATAAATTCGAGATAAACTATTCTGAACAAAGTGTTAAGTATGACAAACTGTATCAGGCTTAGGAAAGAGGAGATTTGTATTCAATGAAACATTACACTTTGATTTTTTTTTTTTACATCTTATTACAGAAATGTTTCTGTGTAAAGGATTTTCTTCATAGATTTAAAATCATGTGTCGTCATAAAAATAGAATGTTTAAAATTATGTGTTTGTTTGTGCTCTGTAAAAGTGTGAGCTGTATTGTAAACTTCTCCAGTATTTCCAGTAGGTTGTGAATCATTGTCACATTTTGTGAAGAAAATGGTTCTCGATAGTGCATTTAGATTTCAAATGTGCAGTAGAAATAATGTATTGGTTTTAATGTTAGATTTCAAATGTGCAGTAGAATAACGTATTGGTTTTAATGTTAGATTCCAAATGTGCAGTAGAAATAATGTATTGGTTTTAATGAATGACAATGGCTAGGCCTTCTTATATATTGCTTTCATTATTTCCAGAAATACGCGACAAACAAAAACATATCAGGCTATAACATCCAACAATTTTTAATACGTTTTGGAGGAAATGTTGGGTTACTTGTTTGTTTCTCACTAGAGCAAAAACTGCTGTGTTCACTGCGAGGAATTGAATCTCGCATTTTAGGATTGTGCGTTACCTCACCGTTCTCCTACTGGGAAACTGGTGAATTACACATGATTATAGAAATTGTAAATTTATTGCATGTAAGAATAAATAAAAGGCATTTACTTAGGAAATTTTATTTGTATGTTTTACGTTGTCAATTTACTTTAAGTTATTTTGTTTTCTTGTTTGCTGTTAAGCAAAATGCTACACATTGGGCTATCTGTGTTCTGCACACCGGAGGTCTCGAAAACCGATGTATAGAGTTGAATACTGAGATGCCGGTTATTTTATTATATAGTATTAACAGAACTAAAGTGTTTTAATGGCGAACGTGAAATTACATTTTGTAAAGTCAGAAAGTGTAACAATAGTTTACAGATGAAAACCCGTGGTAGTAACGTGTGATAGGAAAAGCAAATAGTAATATACTGGATTATCACAAGTTTTCTAAGTATTATTAATTATAAACTAAACAAAACTTTAACTATCTTAAACTCACATATTCTACTTTTTTTTTAAATTGAGTTTTATTTCCGGCTCCTTTCAATGTAATTGCATTTCAGAAAATTTTCAGAGAGTTCTGTTTGCTCTAAGTGTGTGTTTGTGTGTTTTTCGTATAGCAAAGCCAGAAAGGGCCATCTGCTCAGCCCACCGAGGGAAATCGAACCCCTGATTTTAGTGTTTTAAATCCGGAGACATACCGCTGTACTAGCGGAGGGCGTTTGCTCTAAGAAACTTATTGTTATAATACTTGGAAAGAGAGTCGACTGTGATCTTCTATACTTATAGACTTCTCAAATAAGAAATGATTTAAAGAATTTTCTCTCGTTTCATCTGGACCCCGAATAGTAGTTAATGATATAAGTTCCAACTTGTAGCAGTTTTCCACCTACATTTGTTTCTTATTTCGTTATGATTTTCTTTTTAAACTTTAGAATGAGATGATTGGTTTGCCTCCTTGAGCATGTAAGGGACAACTCCAACTGAGCAATGGACCTCGTATGGCATTTTATCCTGCAAATGAAAGCTTTATTCAAGCTGGATTCTGAAAGAACTTCGTGTCGTTGATTTTACTTGTTAGAAAGGAATGCAACACTTCAATGTATAGCGAGAGAATAACATACACAGAGCTAAAAATAACAAAACTGAAACTTTTCACTAATTCAGTGATTGTATACATTTAGTCACTTTCATGTACGCTTACTTGTTTTTGTTTTCTGAAAAGAAATGTTTTTCTTGATTTGAGAACTATGTTACAAAACTTAGGAGTAATAATACAATTTGCCGTAAAGCATCTGGATTGAATTAAAATAATTTCTTGAAAGTTAGAAATGTGTAATTTTCATTTTTTGAAAACTAATTATTTCTAAATTGCGCCATAAAATTACTTAAATATTTTCAAATGAAACGGTTTTTACAGTTTTATAAGTTTTTGTTTCTCGAGATCTGATTGGTTAAATGAATATCTTTATTTTTAGGCCTTACTTTGTTATTGAATTTAGACCAAAATTTGGTGCAAATTTTTGCCTCGTTGGCTTGTTTGTTTAATTTTGAAAATTGTTGCATGAGGACTATCTGCGCTAGCCGTTTGTAATCTTAACTTAATATATTGGGAGGAACGCAAATAATCAACATCATATCCTCCCAATCGTGGCATTGGAAAACCCTCACGTCTGAAAATATGAGTATGTTCGGTCGGCGACGGGATATGATCCCGCGAGTTGTACATTATCCTTCAAGCTCCCTAACCAGCAGAGTAGGCCAAGTCATGTTTTAGTCTGTTCCAAAATTTGATAATTTCGATTTTTGAGAAGGCATGCGAAACGTTACAACCCTAAAAATAAGGCTTAACCACAGGGTAAAATATCACCTACAAATCAAGTTTAAGACAAAGTACGGATGAAGTGGTCACCCTGGAAGGTATGAGAAATGTGCTCTAGTTTAAAACAAAACGTTTTAATTAATTTTTATTAATTAAAAAAACCAGTTCTAAAATAATATTCTATTATAATGCAATAACGTCCACAAACAATTACTAATATTCATGTTCATTGTTGTTTTGAATTAAGCATAAAGTTACATAATGGGCTATATGTGCTCTACCCATTACGGGTATCGAAACCCGGTTATTAGCGTTGTAAGTCCAAAGACATACCGCTGAACCACTGGGGTACTTTAGTTTATCTTTCTAATAAAACATATGAGTCAAAATAAGTCATGAGATCAAATACTCCGAGTGTTTTCACTATGTAGTACTCTCTTGAGTATCTAGCCATTACAAAAGAACATATCTCCTTCTCCATGACTGTCTAGTTATCGGAGTAAAATATGTTGGTTGTATATACATTAAGCTGCAAGAAAGTTCCATATATTTTCTCACTTACAAGTAATTTACTTTCACAATCTTATAAGAAGTAGTTTGGTGCTATTCTGCCTTCACAGCCCGATGGGAGTACAGCTTAATGTTGTTATCTTACCTACTCACACTTGTGGGAAACTACCTCATGTTATCCTATCTATATATCACTGGATTTAGAAAATTAATCAAAGTGTAGTGAAGTTTTTATTGCTATAAAAACCCTGAAATAACTTCACTGTGTGAATTATTATCGTAATGAGATAACCATTATTCTGCTTTAGGTAAGACATCCAACTGTAGTTAGAAAATTCCCAGTTGGTTATAATTTAGAGTTCCATGTTATTAATATACTTGGCATGTTAAGTCTTATACAGATAAGGGACGTCACTGGACAACAGCCAACAAGACCCACTCACCTGATGTATTCCACATTGCCCCGAATGCATTTTAAGTTTTTTCGTGAACTATTATGCATTTCTTTGAAATTATGTTTTAATTATTTTGAGTTAAAGGTGCTTCTCGGAGGATATCCAGTGGCAGGATTGAAGGCTTATAATGCTAAAAACCAGACTTCGACACTCGTGATGGGCATAGCACAAATAACTCATTGCGTAACTTTATGCCTAACTGAGAGCAAACAAGTTTTGGGGACTTGAGGACCGAATGTTTTTGATAGCTAGCGACTCCCCTGTTGCGGCTTCTTTTACTTTGTGTGTTTTCTAATAGCAGAGCCACGTTGAGCTATCTGCTATGTAGGGAATCGAACCCCTGATGTTAGCATTGTAAATCCATAGACTTACCGCTGTACCATCAGAAAACCCGCCATTACAGCGTAACTGGTACATTTCAGTTTTATTCGCTCACAGATTATTAACTTTACTACATGAAAACCTTGTCTGTGATTTAGACTTTGGGTGTAAGTTTTAAATCATTCTACTGGAAGGATTTTTATACTGTAATAAATTCACATTATTACTAAACATATTTCTAGTAAATAATTAGTCTAAACTCTCACTTTACAACATTTCTCAGGAATGAATTATTTGTTGGTAAAAGAGGGACGGGGCTACCAAACATGCTCGTTCTTTCAGTTGTGAGGGGTGATTATGTGATGATCAATTCCACTATTTGTTGGTAAAAGAGTAGCCCAAGTGTTGATGACTAGTTGCCTTCCCTTTAGTCTTACACTGCTAAATTAGGGACGACTAGCACAGGTAGCCCCGTCACACCAAACATGGTTGCTCTTTCAGCTGTGGAGGGTGATTATGTGATGGTCAATTCCACTATATGTTGGTAAAAGACTAGTCCAAGTGTTGATGACTAGCTGCCTTCCCTCTAGTCTTACACTGCTAAATTAGGGACGGCTAGCACAGATAGCTCTCGAATAGCTTTGTGTGAAATTCAAAACAAACAAACAAATAAAAGAATATTTATTATTTACAAAAGAAGAGTTTTTATTGAAAGTTCAGTATCACGTGATCCGGAGCAGCGTGTCTATGGACTTACAACGCTGTAAACTTAGTTTCTATACCCTTGATGAGCAGAACTCAACGAATCCATTGCGTAGATTTGTGCTTAATTTTAACCAAACAAACACTATCATATTTAGCTGTTGAGAGAACTTTATAAAGTTAGAGAGAGAAACTGGATGCTCTATTTCTATATTGTATTGGTAGATAGTAGAATTGAGAGGGTTTGTAATCTTTCTTCTGGTTTTTACAGATGTGTCCACCGGTTCAAACGCAAGTACTTTAAGGTGAAGTTCAGTTTTATCAATATAGATGACCTTACAATCTCCACACGTGTTTGTTTGTTTGTTTTTTAATTTCGTGCAAAGCTATACGAGGGCTATTTGCGCTAGCTTTCCCTAATTTAGTAGAGGGAAGGCAACTAGTCATTAACACCCACAGCCAACACTTGGGCTACTCTTTTACCAACGAATAGTGGGATTGACCGTAACATTATAACGCCCCACAGCTAAAAGAGCGAGCATGTTTGGCTCGACGGGGATTCGAGCCCGAGATCCTCAGATTACGAGTCGAACGCCTTAACCCACTTCGCCATGCCGGGCCTTTCCATAGATGTGTAAGTGTACAACACGGGAACAATGAGCAGTCAGCACACGATCTTTGTAGCAGGGAAAGTTTTTTTATCTGAAATTAGGTTGCAAAGCAGCTTTCAGGTCAACTTGGAAGTACAAAGAGTTACATAACTTTTTCAACTGTTTCGTTATAAGGGAACATATGTATAAAGGAAGTTTTTTTTTATGTACAATATGTATCTTAGGTGGCTTGACAAACAAATTTAAGAATTATTCAGTTATTTTCTCCAAGAAATGCTTAAGGTAATCGTTTAGAAAAAGAATGCCTTGTATGGAAGAAGTTTCCTAAGGAAGAGCTAGATAGGAAACAGTAAGGTTGTTAGTTGTATTTAGTAGGCAGATAACAAGATTAATTTTGAAAAATTGTTTTGAATTTCGCACAAAGTTGCACGAGGGCTACCTTTGCTAGTCGTCTCTAATTTAGCAGAGTAAGACTAAAGGGAAGGCAGCTAGTCATCACCACCCACCGCCAACTCTTGGGCTACTCTTTTACCAACGAATAGTGGGATTGACCGTCACATTATAACACCTCTATGGCTGAAAGGGCGAGCATGTTTGGTGTGACGGGGATGCGAACCCGTGCTCTTCAGATTACGAGTCGCTCGCCTTAACACGCTTGCCCATGCCGGACCTATTCTTTTATAGGGTCGCAGGTTCAAGTCCCCGTCGCACCAAACATGTTTGCCCTTTTCACGTTAAAATGTGACGGCCAATCCCACTATTCAGTGGTAAAAGAGTAGCCCAAGAGTTGGCGGTGGATGGTGATGACTAGCTGCCTTCCCTCTAGTCTTACACTGCAAAATTAGGGACGGCTAGCGCAGATAGCCCTCGTGTAGCTTTGCGCGTAATTTAAACAAATAAATAGGTTTTGAAACTCTGAGAACAGTAAAAGTGCTTGAACAATTTTATTTTAAAAGTCCATAGTTTTTGTTTATTAGATTTCAAATGTTTCAGAACAGTACATGTACTTGAACAATTTGTTTTAAGAGATTAAAGTTTTCGTTCATACAATTTTGAGCATTTCAGAAGAGTACATGAAACCTGTTTTTAAGAGGTTTGAGTTTTTGTTTATCAGACATTGAAACTTATAGAACAGAGCACATCCTCGAAAAATTTAGCTTTGTGAGATCAGAATTTTGTTAATTGGACATTAAAAATTTCAGAACATAACAAATCCTTGAATAAGTTGGTTCCATGAGGTTAGAGACTTGGTTTGGTTAATTTAAGCTCGAAACCTTAAGAACGGTTGAATCCTTGGAAGAAACTAGTTTTACGAAGTCATAGTGTTCTGTTAATTACATGAGCATCTTCATAAACATAAAATCCACACTTTGAAACGTTAGTGTAACTTAACCACTTGAACAGAGAGTCAGAATGGTGATGTACACATTGAACTCGAGAATTATAAATACAAATAAATATTTTACTTCCGACACTATTATGTTGATTGTTTTCTTAAGAACAGAACTGTGGAATTACTCTCGTGAGCATAGTTGTAGTTAAATGTGAATATCCTTTTAAGGATCATTCTGTGGAATTACTCTCGTGAGCATAGTTGTAGTTAAATGTGAATATCCTTTTAATCATTCTGTGGAATTACTCTCGTGAGCATAGTTGTAGTTAAATGTGAATATCCTTTTAAGGATCATTCTGTGGAATTACTCTCATATACAAAGTATTCTTGAATTTAATTATCCAGTTTTTGTTAGTGTATTTGTGCTATGTCCACCACAGGGAATCAAGCCCTGGATCTTATCGTTGAAAATACATAAACGTACCTCTGACTTACTGAAGAACAATTATATTTCTTCAAGGATTACTGTTTCGATACTCTCTCGAGTATGGTAATATTTGACTGTAACTACCCTTTCTAAAATCATATTGTTTAATTACACGTTTGAGTGTAATCTAACTGTCCTCTATAATACCCTAATGTGTAATTACTCGAATGAATAAAGTTATGCTCGAACCTAAACGGCCTTTTTAATATCAGTATAAAATAGCCAAAGTTGAGTCTATGAAGCCTTTTATTGTCACTAGAAGTCCAGAATAGTCTTCTGTAGGCTCTCGTTATTACAATCCAATGATCCAAGTTATTGTGAAGTTATCAATTACGAATTCACTCTCATGACTATACGTTTTCCAGTTCTTGTTCCAGAATAATAACTCTGTTTGTTAATGTTAATATTTAAAGAGGTGTTAAAACTTCTCCCGAAATAGAGAGCTCAACCAATATATCATCATAAGCAGGGATCATAGCTGTTTTTAGACTTTTCCTGTAAGTAACAATAACTATTACACCAACACTAATTTTAACTCTTTACCGCAATATTTTTAGTAATTAATATACGATATTTTGTAGATATTAAAAAAACAACTTATTTGTTGATGGAGATTCTTTGAACAAGATAATTTTTTTTATAGACAATATCTAGACACTTGTACAGTCGTATCTACGTCTTTGCTTTTGGCGATCGAGTCTCTGTGGATATCTTAGAGGGGGATTTCGAATACGTAAGCGAACATCTGTGGTAACAAGTTCATTTTATATCTGACTCCATTTTGGTTCTGAATGTAAGAACAACTGTACATCGTATCAAGTTCAACCGCATTACTACATGTCTGGTTAACGACTTCGCAGCTTGACAAGTCCTTTTTACGGTACACAATTTCTATGAAACCCTTCCGAACTCGAACGTTGAAATAGCCGTAAAATATGGGATTCAGAGAACTGTTGAGCAGTGCCAGGGTTTCAGCTCCTATGATTATGGGTTTCGGCACAATTATTTCGTAATTGCTGTATATACGGATAATATGAATAATAAAATATGGTGTCCAACAAATAATAAAACTGGCTATTATACAAATTGTCACTTTCAGGGTCTTGAGTTTCGCTCTTGGAAAAGTAGACGCAGCTTTTACAGATCTCCGGAGATAGATGGCGCTGGAGTCATAGTTCTGATCACGGCTCGCCATCCACACGGAACGAAGGACATTGATGTAATAGTAACTGATACATGCACTAGGGATAACTAAAATATAAGTTGTAAGCCACGTAAAGTAAAGCTTTCTTTGCCACATAGCGGTATACCCTTTACTTGCACATTCATAACGTATACGACCACTTGTAGTAACTCCACTCTCCACCTGTCGGATGAATAAATACTTATAACTACAGGTTGAAGATTAAAATATGTAATTAATAACTGACGGAAAGATTGTATTCAAATAGTTCCTGGTCATTGACGCATTTATATTCCCAAGTAGCAGAGGTAATGTAAGGCTATTTCTTAATCGATATTACAATAATAGGGACATCAAGAAAATTATAATAATTTTATAAATCTATGGGCAGACGTTGATATCGATGTAAAAACACCAACGTTTTTGCAAAAATGTAGTAACATGTGATAATAAATAACCGATTAAAACTAGAAACACCAACTAAATTAAATAAAGATATTAAAACAAAATAAGCACGAAATATTTTTAGATTAATCACGAAAAATTTTACTGGAAATACAAGCAGATTAAGATATCATAACATAAAAATGCCTACTTCAACAAATATAAAAAGCTGAGGGATTGCCAAGATGGCGCCAAGGATCCATGACGCAATGATCATTCTTTTAGCTTGAGCCACACCTCCACGTGAACGTAGTGGCCGACAGATGGCTTGATAGCGGTCGTAACTCATAGATGTTAAAATAAACGTGGAACTCGCTAAGGTGACAATCTGACCATAGACAATTAGCTTGCAAGCTATTGGTCCAAGAATCCAGCCTCCAAATACCTGATAGGAAAAAAAAAGAAGAGATAATCTTTATTTGATTAAACGTTTTCATTTTGCATAAAACTTAAATTTTCTTCTGGTGCACCGACGGATCCCTTGTATATATATATATACATATATCGTGTCTAATCGCTTTTCCCTGTTTTTCTTCGAACGTCTGATTTAGATTTTATATTAGGCTTAGTATACTTTCAGGCTTTTATTCTGTGCTTGAACTGTACGTAGTTTAACCCTGATTGACGCCTAAACATAAACTCATCAAATAAAAAAATTCAAAGAGATAAAATTTGTATGATATATAATATACTTAAAACTTCAGGTTGAGTTACAAGTTTAAAACACCTCAAGTATTACAAGTGCTGTTTTATACACCTTTTACAGGTTTTATGTGAATATTTGCATAATATACTTTGACATAAAACTTCAGGTTGAGTTACAAGTTTAAAACATCTAAAGTGTTATGAGTGCTGTGTTATACACCCCTTTTTTTTTCTTATTTTACTGTCATAAAGGTGGTTTTATAATTTTACCTATTACTTACAGGAGTAGTTACACAGACGTACCATAAATCAAGTTTCATACATCACAGGAGTAGTTACACAGACGTACCATAAACCAAGCTCCATACATCACAGGAGTAGTTACACAGACGTACCATAAACCAAGTTTCATACGTCACAGGAGTAGTTACACAGACGTACTATAAATCAAGTTTCATACATCACAGGAGTAGTTACACAGACGTACCATAAACCAAGTTTTACACATCACAGGAGTAGTTACATAGACGTACCATAAACCAAGTTTCATACGTCACAGGAGTAGTTACATAGACGTACCATAAATCAAGTTTCATACATCACAGGAGTAGTTACACAGACGTACCATAAACCAAGTTTTATACATCACAGGAGTAGTTACACAGACGTACCATAAACCAAGTTTTACACATCACAGGAGTAGTTACATAGACGTACCATAAACCAAGTTTCATACATCACAGGAGTAGTTACACAGACGTACCATAAATCAAGTTTCATACATCACAGGAGTAGTTACAAGTTTTATACAACGACACTAAAACACTCCTTCACTACAAAAGTTTAACTAAATAAATATGAAAATATTGGTTTCTGTTTACGACTGATGAAATCATCTTCTTGGTTTCAATAGTTGTTTCATTTACAGGCTTCGTCCCCTTGTGGCAAAGCAGCACGTCTTAAAACTCACAACGCTAAAATCCAGGTTTCGATACCCGTAGTGGGCAGAGCACATATAGCTCATTGTGTAGTTTTGTGCTTAATTACAAACAAACACATTTATAGCTTTCAATAACGTTATTAACTTCTTTTGTTTTATGTACATCAGTTTGAACGTGAATTTTTGCTATGAAACTTCAAAGAAATAATACATTATTCTCTAACTAAGGGCTGCTATATTTCTCAATAAAACAACTAAGTCTGTATCTGGTAATTGGAAACCTTTATTATGATGCAAAACTAATCGCCATGCTGTCTCAGGACAGTGCTCCTTGTCCTTACTGCAAGTGTATATATATATATATATATATTAAGCACTTTTAGAAGTCGATAGGAAGAATAAAATACAAACCCTTATGCGTATATGTATACTGAACCTATATCAAGTAATCTCTCGTAACTGATGAAAAACTTAACACTGAATCCGAAATATGATCTCCAAAATCAGATGTAAAGCTGGAACAGTGTACAGTGAACTATTCAAAGTGACAATACACTTCCTAAATTTTTATTTAAAAGAACGATCTTAATTAAAATCAGAACAATCAAACTAGACATATGAACATTTCTGCTCCCTTACTATCAGGAGCTCTTTCCAGGAGGAATTTTGGATGAATATGGAGAGAGTATAGGGAAATCATATCTATCCTAGAGCTGTTCATGTCAACGTTGGTCATTTCTTGAAAAGGTATGGAAGATGTAATATGGAGGTAATGCAAAATACAGTCATGTATATAGCTGAAGTTGTTGTGGAAATTACATTGTTGTTAAGACATTAAATTCTATTGTGAAAAGAACTGGGTCTTAAGGAATAATAGTCTCCATAACAGGAACGTTTCTTAACTGGAGACATTCCGCAATTAGTTTTGTGATATGCAGGTAAGTTATATTTTTTTTCTAGGATTAAACAAAATTATATGCAGTTTTAGCATAAACAAGTGGCTCAAAAAAGGCACAGAGGCTGAACTGTTTCATTGTTATGTATAAAAGATACCGTCTATTCTGTCGAGGGGATATTGCAGTAGCATTTAACGTTTATGTTGAAAGAATCAACGACTGTAATATCCCTTGCTCGCCGAATTGACAATATCTGTATGCTAAAGTCAATCAATACTGTGAGAGAACAAAGATCAAGCTTATATGTTGACTTGAAATGCGCCTTCCTGGGCTAGTTTTACTTGAAGTTCTTTGAGGTGAGATATACTTTGAGATCTTCAATGCAATATAATCCTATCCTGAGAGAGATAAAATTGTGGATGTAATCAAGATAAGGTTGAAGCGACTCTTCTTGCGTGTACAAGATTGTACACCGCGTCTTATGTGTTATTTATATTGCAACCAAGATTGTTTTGATTTTGTTAAACTTGATTCATTACTTCACACACTGTAAAGAAATTTCTTAACGAAGCTGCTACTATCAGTAGGGTTAACCCGATACTTGTAGGAAAATCAGTTAACCTGAATAAGAAAGCACAATTTTCCATTATCAAACCTATAGGTGTGAGTGAAATTTCAAGTGTTGACTTGTATACATTAAATGGAAAAGAAACACATAATATACTTTGTACACTGTTATACTAAAGTTAATGCAAGACCTAAACTTGGACATGCTTTATTCATAATATACTAAGACTAAGTCAATTACAATAAACACAACTTTTCAATCTATCATTATAGATTAATTTGTGATAGTTCATAGTATTAGTTTACACGTTTACATAAAACACTTTATACGAAAAAACAAGAATTTTAAAGTTTAGATAAATAGGTTAAAAATTTGTGTCTTGTTTATTCGTCTTAAAGTTACAATAGGCTATCCATTGTTTCCACACGGATTTTGGGGTTGTAAATCTAAAAACTCTTTACTGTCCCATCGGGAGGCTTTAAGTGCCTAACTAAAGGCTTCGGTTAAGTGTTTTCGAGCTAATAATAATATTATTTAAACAAATTTCGAAATACTTGAATGATAACGACCATTTGTAAAGCTGATACGTTCATTTTTGTAGTCTATAAGATATTGAAATATTTAGACGTAGCTGTTTGTTTTAGCGCAAAGCTACACAAGGCATTACCTGTGTTCTGTTTGTTTTTGAAGTTCGTGCAAAGCTTCATATTAAATACAAACTACACAATGGTCTATCTGTGCCGTGCCCACCATAGGTATCGAAACCTGCATTCTAGCGTAAACAGAAGTACAATGAATTGTGTTAACCTCTGATTCATATTTAATTGCTATCATACTTTATGAATCTAAACTTGCAGGTGAAATTCATCATCTTATAATTTAAATTAGAGAAAGTTTGTTTATTTGCTTTTGAATTTCGCGCAAAGCTACATAATGGTTAACTGCACTAGCCGTCCCCAATTTAGCAATATAAGATCAGAGGGAAGGTAACTAGTCATCACCACCCACCGCCAATTCTTGGGCTAATCTTTTACTCACGAATAGTGGGATGTACCGCATATAATAACGCCCTCACGACTGATATGGCGAGCATGTTCTTTGTGACAGGAATTCCAACCCGCAACCCCCAGATTACGAGTCGAACACCCTAACCAATTGCCCATCTGTCAACAGTAGGAAATCTTAAATTACCTCTGATTTTCCGGTAGACGAATATTTATTGACACTCCCGTTTTATTCTCTGTGGTCGATCCATTTTAACCACGCATCTACGTTTTTCACTCTGTGAAGCCGACAAGTGTTTTATAATCGTAAATATTGATGTAGTCGTAAAAATATATAATGCAGAGTATTCTATATTTAGTCGTCTAGTTAAAATACACGTTAAAAACCATTAAACCAAGTTTAAATCATATTTATATTTTTCCTCAGAAAGTTTTTCAACAGATCTATGAACATTTTTACGGAGAACACGATAAAAACATCAAAAAACAACACGATAAAAACATCGAAAACATCACGATAAAACATCGCGATAAAACATCAATGAAATTTGCTCGCCCTTTCAGCCGTGGGGGAGTTATAAATGTGACGGTCAATTCCACTATTCGTTGGTAAAAGAGTAGCCCAAGAGTTGGTGGTGGGTGGTGATGACTGGCTGCCTTCTCTCTTGTCTTACACTGCTAAATTGTGTTTTTCTTATAGCAAAGCCACATCGGGCTATCTGCTGAGCCTACCGAGGGGAATCTAATCCCTGATTTTAGCGCTGTGAATCCGGGGGCCACTGCTAAATTTGGGACGGCTGGAGCAGATAGCCCTCGTGTAGCTCTGCGCAACTTCAAAAGAAACCAAACCAAAACAATTTAATATTTCAAGCTTATTATAATTGTTATATCCTGTACCGACGAGGCCTTTTGCGAAAACCAAGTCCGTTCAGGATACAACAGACACATTAATGGTTGAAAAGCTGTTTATATTATCAACTATTTATACAAGAAATGTTCCAGTGCGAGCTAGATCTCGTGCAGTGTTTCACACAACCTACGCGCTTCGATGAACAATTCTTCCACACGCAAATGAAGTGGGAATGCTGACGCAATGCGCAAACGCAGGAACGAATTATATATCCAGTTGTTACGACAAAAAAGGATATATATATATATACAAGAAAACCAACACAAATATACTTTTTATTCGCTATTCTCAGTAAAAGTTTAAAAAGATATTTAAATCCAAAATGGTCGATATTGTTTGATCTCTGACTAAATATAATTCAGTAAACAAATTATTTAATTTGCTCTTGGTTATTTTATACAGATAACGACGGACTGGAACCTTGTACCTTAGAAATGAATCTTTTCTATTGTTCATGAGTGTTCTTATAAGAAATGGTTTTAGTGATTAAAATGTATACTGCAAAACAGTCAAAATTAAAAGTACTTGAATATATTACAACTGTGAAAAGGGTTGTTTTCACAGCGCAAGGTTACACAATGAGTGATCTACACTTAGTGCATCGCGGGGAAACTATCATTAGACTTTGATGTTGTGCATAAATAATTACCGCTCATCCAATGAAGGACATAAAGATTGAAATGAAAAATAATATTCTATATTTATTAACTCATAAACAAGTAAATCATGACATCACACTGAGAAAAATTACACTCTTACACAAGATGTATGATTTTAATGTTAACACCATACATTAGTAAAAAGGTTTGTTTGTTTGTTTGTTTCTTTTGAATTTCGCGCAAAACTACTCGAGGGCTATCTACGCTAGCCGTCCCTAATTTAGCAGTGTAAGACTAGAGGGAAGGCAGTTAGTCATCACCACCCACCGCCAACTCTTGGGCTATTCTTTTACCAACGAATAGTGGGATTGATCGTCACATTATAACGCCCCCACGGCTGAAATGGCGAGCATGTTAGTTGCGACCGGGATTCGAGCCCGCGACCCTCGGATTACAAGTCGAACGCCTTAACACAGTTGGCCATGCTAAATTAGGGACGGCTAGCGCAGATAGCCCTCGTGTAGCTTTTCGCGAAATTCAAAACAAACCATATTTATTATATTTCTACTTGATTAGAAAATATAGAATAGAACTAAGGAGAAACAAAGAGAACAAAAACATAGAGAAAAAGTAACAGTCAGTATGTAAATTAAGAAAAAAAAAGGCCTAATTTTTCAACACTGTTTCCAGAAACACACAACTGTCACCAGATGACGCTATTACATGACTATATAATTGTAGTACTTGTTAGTTCAATAAGCTTACCGAGAAACCTCTACGTTTCATTTTGTTCTTTTATTTTTGTTGTTTATATTCTCGAAATTATATGAGAATTGGAATGATGGGTGGTAAGAACACTGGACTCGCAGTCTATGGATAATGGGACCAAAACCTGGCACTGTACATTACAATACAATATAAATACATTCACGTGATCGTACTTTATATGATCATATGAGTACATGTACTTTTGACATAAAGTCATATTCAAAATATTTATCCTTCTGTAAATTATTGAACGGATGTAACCAAATTTGGCAAAAGAAAATTACTTTTGTTATAGAATCATATTCAAAATATTTATCCTTCTGTAAATTATTGAACGGATGTAACCAAATTTGGCAAAAGGAAATTACTTTTGTTATAGAATCATATTCAAAAATTTATCCTTCTGTAAATTATTGAACGGATGTAACCAAATTTGGCAAAAGGAAATTACTTTTGTTATAGAATCATATTCAAAATATTTATCCTTCTGTAAATTATTGAACGGATGTAACCAAATTTGGCAAAAGAAAATTACTTTTGTTATAGAATCATATTCAAAATATTTATCCTTCTGTAAATTATTGAACGAAATTTAGCAAAAGGAAATTATTTAATACATATTTTTAAAATCACTTCTGTGACGATACATATTTTTTTAAAATCGCGATTGGTATCAGCATTAATCAGTGCATCATCTGGAGTCTATTTAGAATCTGTACAGGACTGAATCTCCCCATTGTTTTATTAACATTAACGAGTTAACAAACTTTTCACTAAACTCGAATACTCAAATGTTCTGTCATGATACTAGCGTATCTTATATCAATATATATACAAAAAGGATACAGTTGAGATTAAACCAGAATGTGTTTTAACTGATTGGTTCGGAATGAATAAAATTCCGTCAAATTTAAAGAATAAAAATTATATTCTGTGTGTTTAGACCTGACCAGTTAAAGATGTAGATGATATTATTGTGATATATGATAACGCTGTAATTAAAGAAAAAATGATATAAAAATTAGTCTGTAAATCTTACATCAATTTTGTTCGTAAAGAATAAACGTATATTGTAAAGAATGTTTGGTATTGACATTGAAATCAAGTGATAAATTTAAGTGTGATACTCACACAGCGCATGTTTTTGCACTGTCACACGAATTAATCACGTTGAGAGAAAGTAATTTTATAACAGTGCACTGGAAACGTAAAGTTTATACTACAAGAAATGCTAGAAATGTTATAGACAGAAATACTCTGGCATGGTCTGGTGGTTAGGACGCTCGACCCGTAATCTGCTGAGCCGCTTGTTCGAATCCAGTCATCGAACATGCTCACCCTTTCAGCTGTTGGGACTTTGTGATGTGACGCTGAATTCTACTATTCTTTGATAAAAGAGTATTCCAAGAGTCGGCAGTAACTGGTTTTGGCTAACCGTCCTTCCTCTATCTATCACCACTCAGTTATAGATGGCTAGTGCAGATGGTTCTCATGTAACTTTGCGCGAAATTGAAAACAAGCAAACAAAAAAAAAACCAATATGCAACCTACCAAAAGAAAATAAAAACCTTTATATAACACAAATCAATCACATCCATGTCATCTTTTGCACCTAACCCTGACATATAAAGACACACATAAGTCAGTAAAAACAGAAGATTTGGCAAGAGAAAAGTCTTTAATTTCCGAAAACTCCGGTTCTTCAATCCTAAATTTCTATCACGAGAATGAAAAACACACATAGCCAACCACGACACAAAGGAAATAATTCCGAGAATTAATCATTATTTTCACGAGGTCACAGGTTGAGGGCGGCTAGAGTCAGCGAATAATCGCTGGACATCTTGAAACTTTATAGTCAACAGTGAATAAGGGGTGATATAATTCCAATCAAGGTGGAAAACAACAAGGGACCTTAAAACAACGAATGGACTCATGTGATGTGAGGAGATATGTGGAAAATGACTCATTTTAAACAGACGTTATTGCTGTATAACAAGTACAAGTGTGTCTCCATCAGAGGTTAAACAGAAACCAGTTTTCACTCCTGGCAATACTGTATGTCTACTGCAGTGGACATTAAAGAAGCTATCGCACCTTTTTGCCTTTCGTGACACAATCCTCCCAAAGGGGGTGCACACGGATTTGGCGACTGTTCTCTCCAGAACTTTCGTTAAACCGTCTGCAAACATTTTCAGGCCTGTTAAAAAAGTTGTGTCCCAGTGGGAATATTTCATTCCATGCACCTTACAATATGACTCACAAACATTATAGGTCGTTTTGAGACATATCTGCCATTTAATAATATGGACAAATATTATCTTTAAGTTTTTAAAGAGTGGTTACATTATTAATTACCTGTTCCATAGCGTTCCCCCCCCCCAAGTGGCACAGCGATATGTCCGCGGAATTAAATCGCTAGAAATCGGGTTTCAATACTCGTGGTGGGTAGACCACAAATAGACCATCGTGTGGCTTTGCGTTTGACTTCAAAGAAACAAACCATAGCGATCAGAGCTGTTTATCTTTTAAGTCTCAAGCTACGGTCACTACGTGGTTTCAAGCCTCCATTTCTACAGAACACGTTTTTTGTATTTTTGTGCAAAATAGGCAGCCATATTGGCAGTGGATGAATGTTCAAGGTTAAATAGAGGAAATTGAAAGGATTAAATTGTGGTTGAACACATGAACCAATAAATTTGGTAAAATATGATAATAATCACCAATGTGAAAAATAATTAATTTATATGTATCATATTTATATTAACACAAAACATGCAAATATATATATGTAAATAGAGAACACATTTACAGATATTTGTTTACATATCACTCGTACCGTAAAAGAATATTCTGTGAGCTATGGTGAAATAAATATAACAAATAACTCAGCTCAAAAGTTGTTTTGTAACTGTTTATATATATATATATATATACAAGTGCTCACCTTTATAATGCATGCCATTACGTCTGGTCATTTCCACCGTAATAAGCTCCGTTTTAAGGCTATCATATGAAAAACACTCCACTGCAAGTCTTCCGTAAATCGTTTACTATACAATGAAGAGCTTCCTAATGTCTGTTTCCACAGTTGGAAGGCACATAAATGTGCAGGAGCTGCGTCTTGTAATGTGATTGGTATGTCTTTTTACGTAGTATAATGAATAGTCAATTTTTTTTCAGCTTTTTAAAGTATGCGATGCTTGAACGGATAATTTCGTGGTAGCAACCTGTATACACGTGATTTGTGTCGTTTACTCAGACAAAGATTGTTTTGTTCAATATATTGTGTACCGTTGCCAATGATCTTTGTCATTATGGAGTCTCAAAAAATACAAAACCTACATTATGCTTATCACGACTGGGTTATGACTTGTTACGGGTCTTTTTTCTAAATGGTCCTGGTATCCCAAGCTGATCTATATTCCATTGCCATAAATACAATTAATATCTCCGTTTTGGAAATTCCAAATCCACGATCTAAATACGTCTTTAATGGATCTAAATGGATGAATTTTTATATCGGAAAAGGGTGTTATGTACTCTTATAAATGTTAAAAAGTAGTTCTGATGTATTCCGTCCACTATGACTGTATATAGGCTGTAATTATTATGTAACTTGGTTTTAATATAACGCTCCAACCTTCTTCATTATTATATACTCTTTCCAAAACTACTAGATGTTGAATATATTTACCTTTTGTTTTTAAGTAATGAAGTAATACGTAAATTATAACATACTGTATATACGTTTCAAAATAGTAACAAAGTGTATACACTAATCAAACTTTTATGTTTTGAAAAGCAGACATTACAATTTATAATAAGACTGGAATTACTGAAGAAACTATGTCACTGTTAAAATCACAGTGATAGACTACAACCTATAGTGTGTCACGGCAGAGAATCATTGTCATCACTACAGTGCTAGATTCTACATAAATAAACTATCATTGTTATTACTACAGTGGTAGACTACAACCTATAGTGTGTACCGGCAGAGAATCATTGTTATCACTACAGTGCTAGATTCTACATAAATAAACTATCATTGTTATCACTACAGTGCTAGATTCTACATAAATAAACTATCATTGTTATTACTACAGTGCTAGATTCTACATAAATAAACTAATCACTGAGTCCAGTACATATAGATTTACATTAATAGTGTACTTCGTAAAACCCATGAATGTAGTTTTTAATAAATAATTAATTTATGTTATATTAAAAACTTTCATACTGTTGGAATTGTAATAACTAGAGCAACTAACTTCTATTTCAAAATAAAGAAGGCAGTACAATGTTTTCTAGTGTTATATATTTAAAACTATTCACTGTATCAATCACAACTGATTGGCCATGGAAAATCTAGACATTTGTACTACCGAACCTATTGTAATACATCAAACATCGAATGTTGAAAGAGACCTCGAAATCTAAAAATTTAAATGTGGAATCTTCATTCCTAGCTTAAACACTTGTGCCATTACACCTATTTTAACGTTTTATTAAATGGATCAAACAAACCAAAGTCTGTGTTAAACTTTTATATAGTAAATTTATGTAAGAAGGTATAAAAAGTAAGTTTATTTCCTAAGCCTAATATTATACTGAAATTCTAACTTTTTAAACGACTACAACAATTATTCTCTTACCACCCACACGTGATTTAATAACACTTTTTTCAAGTGAGCGTATCAACAACACATAACACAGGAGTTCGAGTTTGACTGTGTGGGTATTTGGGTATTGATGTTGTTAAATACCCAGGAGGGTCAGGTACATTTGACCTCTTCCTCCCTCCCGAACGATTATAGGGTCTGTCTTTAGGGTTTTTTTTTTTTAAAAGCTTTGGGCCAGAGTAAAAGTATAACATCATACTCAGGTCCATTTCAGGGCTCAGTCCATGCATGGACGAACAAGAAGTTTTTTTTTTGTAATTATGATTTTGTAGTATTTTGTTGTTTTTGAATTTCGCGCAAAGTTACGTCGGGGCCATTTTCGCTAGTCATCCCTAATTAAGCAGTGTAAGACTGGAGGGAAGGCAGCTAGTCATCACCACCCACCGCCAACTCTTGGGCTATTCTTTTACCAACGAACAGTGGGATTGACTGTCGCTTTATAAAGCCCCCACGGATTAAAGCATGTTTGACGTGACGGGGGGTTCGAACACGTGAACCTCAGATTACGAGTCGAGCGCTTTAACCATCTAGCCATGCCGTGTCAGAAGTGTAGTAACTGGTACAATTGTTAACGTAGTATTAGTTAACGTCTTGTTAATTGTTACAGCCTTAATTGAGTACTTAGTAATAGTTTAACCACTTGTAAAATCTTTACGATTTTGTTATGACAAAGGACTTATAGCAAGAAGATGTTCTCCAGTGAAATATGTAATGCAAGCCTACAGATTTTAAAAGGCATGACATTAAAACTGAAAACAACAACAACAAAATTACTTCAAGTTATGTGTCGAGAGAGATTCTTTCATCAGCAAAACGTTCTTACGTATTCAACATGGTTTATATGCTGTCGCTTGGCGTTCGTCAAAGTAAAACGTGAAACCAAGTGCGTAAGTGTTAATATAATTAAAGCAGCTTTACCCTAAATTAGAAAATCAAATCATAGGGTATAATGTCATTAAATTAAAACCCAAGGGCGTAAGTGTTGCCGTTATTAAAGCAGCTTTACCCTAAACTGGAAAACCAAATACTTAGTTAGAATGTCACTAAACTGCAAACCGAGGGAGTAAACATTAACGTTACTTAAAGGAACTCCACCTATAAAATAAGGCTTCCCAGTAGGCCTGCAGTAAGTTTAAAACGCTAAAATCCAGATTTGGACTTTTACCCGATAGATGTGGTACACTGAGTAGTTTTTAAGCTAAAACACAAACAGTAACACCCTAAGCTATAAAAAAGCAAATCATTAGGTACAAGTTACTAAGTTACAAACTAAGGACGCAATTTCTATAAACGTAATCAAAACACGACCTTTATTTCCAGAGCATAGCTTTATTAGCTCAATATTTCACTATTACAGCTTCGTCAGAACTAATGATATCCTACAAGTTCACTAATCTAGTTAAACCTAAACTGGAACACTGTAATTTGTAAATAGAACATTAACACACGTATTTCGAGCGTCAGATTTACGAAGTATTAAGTTAATGACGTTACATTCTGAAGATATAGAATGTTATTTTATTTACGTTTATAGAAATGTTTCACAGTAAACTTCAGTTTGTCTTACACAGAGTTGAAAATAATAAGGACACAATTAATTATACTGCTAGAACATAGAGAGAAGAGAAAATACCACGGTTGATTTACACTTAAGGACTACAAAGTAGTTACAAACACATATGAGATTACGTTTCATAATCATATCAACATCTAAACAAATATATCAAATTTTTTATACAAGTAACTCCTTTTCGTATATGCAGAAGGTTTCTTCTGAATATATGATACATTAAGACATAAGCTTATTCTATTGGAGACCGTCATGGCCTGATGGTTAGATGGCTCGACATGAAATCTGAAGGTCGCGGGTTCGAATCCTCATTATACTAAACAGGTTCACCCTGTCAGGGCGTTATAAAGTAATGGTCAATCCTACTATTCTTGGAAAAAGAATAGCCCAAACGTTGGCGGTGGGTGGTGATAAATAGAAGCCTTCCCTCTAGTATTACGCTGCTAAGTTGGGGACAGCTAGGGCAGATAGCCCTCGTGTAACTTTGCCCGAAATTCAAAAGAAACAATCTTATTTTTTGTAACAAAATTGGCCCGGCATGGCCAGATAGGTTAAGGCACTCGATTCGTAATCCGAGGGTCGCGGGTTTGAATCCCCGTCACACCAAACATGCTCGCCCTTTCAGCCGTGGAGGCGTTATAATGCGAGGGTCAATCCCATTATTCTATGGTAAAAAGGTACCCCAAGGGTTGGCAGTGGGTGATTATGACAAGCTGCCTTTCCTCTAGTCTTACACTGCTAAATTAAGGACGGCTAGCGCAGATAGCCCTCGAGTAGCTTTGTGTGAAATTCAAAACAAACCAAACCAAATGTAAAAAATTTCACAACAATTAGAATCTCGTCTTCGATATTTTAAAGAACGGTTACTATCAACATAGAAGGGAATTTCTCAGAGTTAAGATGAGTACCGTACATCTAAAAATTTAGCTACCCACTCTTGTAATAGGTCTTTAAGAATAAAAGCATAAATTGATGTTATATCCCTCTTTACATAAGTTCCACCCACTGAAGCCTGCAAGATAGCCTTAGAACTCTATATCCGAGACCCTAACCCAACTACAGACATTCCCAGTAACCAATTAGCAACCCTCAAAGAATTCACCACGATAAAGACAAACTTCATGTTCAACAACCAAAACTATATACAAACAAATGGCCTAAGCATGGGCAACCCAGGATCACCAGTTCTAGCCAATATTTGTATGACACAAGTTGAAACACAAGCAATTAACACAGCATTACATCCACCACGATAACTGGTACAGATATATAGATGACACGGTTGCAGGATTCAGATCTACAGAACACACACTTAATTTTTTTAATCACATTAACTCTATACATCCCAACATTAACTTCACATGTAAACAGGAAGAAAGCAATCAAATATCATTTCTTAACCTCAAAATTACAAGAACCGACACACAATTCAAAACAGAAATCCACCGAAAAATCACCCATACTGGACTATACATTCCTTGGCACTCAGCACATGAAACAAAACAAAAACTCAACATACTAAGAAACCAAATAAACACAGCCATAAAACTATGCTCACCAGATAAAATTAACGATGAATTAGACAAAATAAAACAATGCTTCATCAACATCAATAAGTTTCCTCCATAAACCGTAGAAAACATTATACGCACACACCTAGACAGAAAGCAAAATCAACCAACAAAAGTAAATATATCTCACGAATCAAAAAACCACGAAACCATATACTGCTGTATACCATATATTCCTGACATCAGCAGACAAATAAACAACATTTGGCAAATATTAGTAACAAAATATGACATTCCAGTTAATACCAAATTTATTCAAAAATCAGGCACAAAACTGAGGTCTATACTATGTAAAAACTACACTGACAAACACCACACCAACATTATTTATAAAATACAATGTGATAACTGCCACGACTTCTATATTGAGAAACAAGTAGAAAATGGAAACCAGATTCAAAGAACATAAAAAGTCACCTTCACACGTTTTCGAACACTGCAAGTCAAATAAACACAACATAACCATAGAAAACACTCAAATACTAAATAAAGAAACAAACGCAAAATTAAAGAAGCCTTACTTATACAACAACTTAAACCCAAAATAAACCAATATAAAGGAACGCCTTTATACCTATATTAATATAATAAAATAAATAAAATTATATATTCAAACATCTAACACCGCCCTCTACATTCCGACACTCAGTTACACAACCCCTTTCAAACATGTGGTCAGCTTCCGGTCAGTTATCTCTTTCTTTGTGAACCTGATGATGACCGAAGAAGGTCGAAACGTTGTTCGCTCTTCTATGTAAAATATTTTTTGAACCCAAACGAGCCGTTTTTGCATATATAAAAGCATAAATTGTTCGTTTATATTAAACCTTATAAGGATCATTAAACGTTTTAAAATGAATTATGTTTCTCATCGGTGAGAACAAGATAAATTATCATAAATAATGATTCAATAAGGTAAATGAACAGCCGATACTTGACCACTAATAAACATACACAAAACATTAGTATTTAATTCAGTCTTACCTCGAACAGCATTTCTGACGTCATAGTGATGCAACACACAGCTAAGTCTCCGATAGCTAAGTTCAATATGAAAATGTTAACCCGTGATGAACGTTTCCTGTAGCGTGACCTCGAGAGGACCAAGACGATAATCATGTTTCCAACAAATGTTGTTGTCATGATTACCCCTAACGTAACAACACGTTGAATGAGCTCTGCATTCCAAACAGCGCCCTCTGGAAACACTGGAGTGTCATTTTTCTTGGTGGTTGTATTATTCATAGTTGTCGCTATTGGTTCAGTTTCCAAAACTTCGTCTTGAATAAATGAGTTATTAAAACGAACTTGGAAGTAACTATACTCCATGGCAATAAGTACGAATCCAGAAAATACAGAATTATCAATACACGATGCAATGTTTACAATACGTTATCGTTGGTTGATGGTTTCAGACTTTGTCTTTACTTCCTTTGTTACATCTTCAGCACACAGGATGTTTTCATTTGGCTTTCATGATACTAATATATTTTAGAACGACCTGTTGAGGAACGGAATAATAACTATCAGAAACTGTTTAGCAAGAGACACTACTTTATTCTTTATAGGTTTTATCTGAAAGATAGGCAAATAAACTGTATTTCCGAGTACTGTAATAAACAGAACTTTAAAGGATTTCGGTACATTTTTTATATATTAATCTCTGCACCAAAATCAAAATTAAAACCTTGTAATTGCATAAAGGCAACTTCTCATGCACGCGCATCAAGATGCTCATGTTCCATATTTTTAAATGTGCATTTGGATCCATAAAGTGGTTAATTAGAAAACTTTCCTTTATTCACTATAATGTGACTTGATAGAGACTAGTAGACACTATAAAATGACCTAGTAGAAACTGTTGGCTCTATAGAGTGAACTGGGAGATCCTTATAGCTATCAAAAATGACTTAGTAGAAACTGTTGGCTCTATAGAGTGAACTGGGAGATCCTTATAGCTATCAAAAATGACTTAGGAGGAATTGGTGTGTGATGAAGTGAACAGAGCTTTATTTCTTTTCAACTTTATTCTGAATACCATAATCGGTACTTGGATGTTTAATATTCCTGTTAAACACATTAGTCCACTGTTACGTATTATAATTTAACTCGGACTAGTCTCTGAATTACTATATTCCAATTTCAAATAACCGGAAATTTTAAATTTAAAAAATTTATGATATATGCCAACTCGATTGATACGTTCACGTTTCTTTTCTAACACAAATATATTATAATATACAAACAATGATACAATGTATAATAATGATTATAATTATTACAAATATTGGTTTATATACAAGTTTCACAGGTCCGGCAGGGCCAGGAGGTTAAGGCGCTTGACTTGTAATCTGAGGGTCGAGGGTTCGAATCCCGTCGCATCAAATATTCTCGCCCTTTCAGCCGTGGGGGCGTTATAATGTGACAGTCAATCTTACTATTCGTGGGTAAAAGAGTAACCCAAGAGTTTGTGGTGGGTGGTGATGACTTTGTTGCCTTCCCTCTAGTCTTACGCTGCTAAATTAGGGACGGCTAGTGCAGATAGCCTTCGTGTAGTTTTGCGCGAAATCCAAAAAACAAACAAATAAGTTTTACAAACAATATTGAGTCTGATATTTGGTCTAGAACTGAATTATTTTTTGACGCTTCACAGAGAACGAATTAATATTATATTGATAAACATGCACACTTCTGTTGACGGCTAGCTAGCTTGAAGCACAAGGAAGTTTATCACCGACAACAATATCTGATGTTCTTGTGGAAAGACTATTGCCCGAGCTAATTTACAGAAGTTAAACGTTTCTAATGCTCGAAATCTGTAAACGTTCATTTTCAAATATCTGTAGTTTTCAGATTGATAAGCATTAACCACAAATACAGCTTTCGAGGCTTTTCGTATAATGACTATAGAAGATTAACAAATATTCGAAAACTGTTTCTCAGCCCACGATTTATATATTTTAAGGCGAGCTTTTCAAATGTTCAGCAGTATTCAAAGTTACGCTAGTGTTTTCGTAAAACATATATTGTTGATTCTGACACTCGGGAATCTTCTAAAAATTTAGAAAATAGGCGGTTCTCGCGCATTACACATCCAACAATATATGTCACGTGCATCAAACTGGAACGAGCATACGTGTTAAAATAAATGCATAACAGTAAATCCGTTGCATTACTAATACTTGATTTTACTGTGATACGTAAAAGCCAGCTTGGTCATCACCACAAAGTAATTAATAGTTGTACGTGATAGGCTGTAGAAAGTAGTTAATAGTGGTACCTGGTAAGCACTACAAAGTTTCACGTTTGACGTTGTGCACGTGCCAACTGTGACGTTAAAGTTCACGGTTAAAATAAAGAATATATTATGTGAGGACGTAATTTAAAAAAATTAACTAATCGTACTAAAGCAAACCAAAACTGAAATCTTATTAATATGAAAAGTGAAAACTTTTCGTGTCTCATAGACAAAAAATGTATTAATTTTGATAAATGACGAATCGTGGAAAAGTTTTGAGTAATTGATATACTAATTGCTTTAAAGTATTAGAAAGAACAAAACAGCAGCTAACATACATAACAATACATTAATAATTACAGTCTGTATGTACATGCTGTACACTTACACTTCATACTAATTTACAACAACTCCAGATAAATATGAAAAAGCGCTTTGAAACGCTGTGTGATAAATAATGGAAGTACCAAACTATCTTTCTATAAGAAGATACAATAAACAAGAGTGTCTATTTCTAGGGAAATACATGTATGGTACTAATATTAATTTCGAGTTACTTACTAAATAAAGAGTGACTGTTTGTTTTTTTTTGTTTTAAATTACGCACAAAGTTATTCAGTGTAAGTATCGAAACCCCGTTTCAAACGATGTGAATCTGAAAACATACCTTCGTGCCACTAGGAGGACAGTTAAATATGTCATTGTTGTTTCTATAAACAAGACGTTGTCGAATATTGCACAATTGTTTCAAGGTATAAACAACAACTAAGTCTAAATATGTAAAGTCATTATGATTTGACTTATTTATTCATGTTGAAATTGGTGAATGCTTTGACCTATAAGCACATTTTAATAGTTATCTTTGAAGCACGCGTGTTTTATAGTGTGATTTTTATTAGCTCGATATGGCTAGATGGTTAGGGCGCTCGACTCATAATCTGAGGGTCTCGTGTTCGAATCTCACTAAAATGCTCACTCTTTAAGTCGTAAAGGCGTTATCATGTTACGGTCAATGCCACCATTCGTTGGTAAAAGAGTAGCCCAAGAGTTGGCGGTGGGTGGTGATGACTAGCTATCTTTCATATAGTTTTACATTGTTAAATTATGAACAGCCAGCGCAAGTAGCCCTTATGTAGCTTTGCGCGAAATAAAAAACAACAACAACAGAAACAATGATTTGTTAATACATGTATCTTTAAATTCCTAAATTTTGGGCAGATTATAGGTGTTTTGACATCATATGATTTTTAAAAATAATACACATCAAATTAATACATTCATGACCGGCCCTTGCTATTTCACTGCCCTAAGTAAGATTTTAAAACAACTCTGGTGGTGCCCAGAAACTGTCATCTAAACACACATATATCATTACGTGAAAATATACGGAAACTTCGGGCAAACTTTTACTTTAATAAACTTCTTTCTTAATCTTACTTCGATCGATGTTTTAATATTTAGAAGTTTCAGATTCTTTTGTCTATTTTCGTTGCATAGTTATAAATAACGCCCTTTACGTCGTGTTTCTAGAACTGATTCGAAACTCGCTTTGTGTTGAAGTTCATTATCTTACAATATCTGTTTCTACGAGCACAGCACACAGTTTCCACTTTAGTAACACGTGAAAAAGAGCGTAAAGCGTGCGTGAAAATAGTCAGTTCTACCAAAGGTAAAATTAATGCCAAAATTTGTTGATTTTAGACAGTTGTCTGCACAACGCCTACCAGATGAAGCCGGCTCTATACATTCATGAAAAGCATCTGAGGTTGTACAGCCTAACAGTTCGGTCAAGCATCTCAGATCTAACATTTTTATCGAAAAAGTCTTTTATTTTGCTCTAAGGAAAACAATCAATAAGACGTTGTTCTGAGTAGTAGAAATTCTCGAAAGTTCATTTAAGTTGACAATAAGGTTATTTTTGCTTTAATTTGTTTGTTTTTGTTCTTTGTTTTTGAATTTCGCGCAAAGATACTCAAGGGCTATCTGCGCTAGCCGCCCCTAATTTAGCAGTGTAAGACTAGCGGGAAGGCAGCTAGTCATCACCACCCATCGCCAACTCTTGGGCTACTCTTTTACCAACGAATAGTGGGATTGACCATCAGATTATAACGCCCCCACAGCTGAAAGGGCGAGCATATTTGGCGCGACGGGGATTCGAACTCTTGACCCTCAGGTCAGGTCCGAACTAAAAATAAACCTGACAATGAACATAGCTACACAGATATATTTTATTATCTTTTTATAATACTTATAAAGGTTACAACACACTTTCGTCAATTCTTTAACTTCGCTGTTAGCACTAATTTTGACCGTAATGCCAATAATATCGGCTACCTTAGGAGATTTAGGTTAATGAGATAAGACCATATTTACATAACTTCCTTCCAAGGGACGGGTACTGCAGTTAGTATACAATATATATATCGATTGCTTCGATATACTAAATATAAGAAAAACACACCTACAGGTATTATGTAGAGAAAAAATAAAATAATTTTTATACTTCAAGTCATACCTCGTAAAATTAAAGATTGAATTTTAAGTCGAAATAACATTTGTACTGTGTTTGTCTGAGTCTATAAATACGGCTTTTTATTTTAAATTATAAAGTAGGCTTAGTAGTTGAAGTTTGAAGCTTTGAGAATGTTTGATTATACTTAATAAAAAAGAGGACTGAACAAAAGTTCAGGTTTTGTTTTCTACAGCGTTATTCTTAAACAAACCGTTGTCACAAAAATTTTTATTGTTTTATATTTTTAAAGAAAGAAACCGTACATAAAGGGTTTTATTAAAAACATTCTGTTCCTGATGATATGATATTCGTAGAATACGTTAACACAGTATGCCTGTAGTTACGGTATTGTATACCTTTCGTATTTGACAAATATTATTACATGATCTTTTGGTTAATATAGCAAAATATCAACCTTTTGTTCAGGTAATACGTTGGAAAGAACGGCTAGTAATGTATATTGTTCTGTGTATATTTTAATGTATGTAAATTTTAACGTTCTAGGTATATAAAATGAATTTATTCAGTATTTAATGAACACATTTCTCACAGCTTCCTGAGAGTAAACATATGAGGCTGTTTACCTATGTAGTTTGAGAGATAAAAATTAGTTTTAGGAACAAAGTACATCTGGACTATAATGCTTAGAAAGTGACGTTTAAAAATTACTTAGAAGCTTTTGTATTTGGACTAACTGAGAAATGTTGCAATACATTTATCACTGGCATTGTAAACATATATGTATGTCAAGGGTCCAAAGATGAGGGAACAAAAATATTTCATTTGAAGTAAATGATTAACTCTTCAGTTTCCTGTCACCAAAACATCTCACATGAGTGACATTCGGTGGTTTAGCGGTATAATTTAGGGATTAAAACGATAAAATTCGGGTTTCGATCTCCAGGTGGAAACAATGCGAGTAGACTGTTGTATAGCTCTGCTCCTCGAACACAAACTGATAGAAACTAGTTATAATGACAGCTTCAGAAAACATAACCTGGTTTATTCTTCCCGTTCTTTTTCAAGATAAGTTATTATCTACTTGAGCGAATCCAGAAATGTTCCGGGATGATTTTTAACCTAATCAAACTGGTTCTCGAACCATCATTAACATTCAAAGGAATTTATTCTCTACTTGATCTGGCTCTGGAATATTTTCCTTACTTTCATTCAAGGAATGTATCATTTACTTGATTTGGTTCCGAATTTTTTTTTACGTTCATTCAAGGAAATGAATCATCTACTTGATCTGGTTCTGAAATATTTTCCTTACTTTCATTAGAGGGAATGTATCATCTACTTGATCTGGTCCTGAAGTATTTTCCTTACTTTCATTCAAGGGAATGTATCATTTACTTGATCTGATTCTGAATTATTTTCCTTACTTTCATTCAAGGGAATATATCATCCACTTGATCTGGTTCTAGGATACTTTTTTTACTTTCATTCAAGGGAATGTATCATTTACTTGATCTGGTTCTGAAATATTTTCTCTACTTTCATTCAAAGGAATGTATCATTTACTTGATCTGGGTCTGGAATATTTTCCTTACTTTCATTCAAGGGAATGTATCATCGACTTGATCTGGTTCTAGAATATTTTATCTTACTTTCATTCAAAGGAATGTATCATTTACTTGATCTGATTCTGAAATATTTTCTTTACATTCATTCAAAGGAATGTATCATTTACTTGATCTGGTTCTGGAATATTTTTTTTACTTTTATTCAAGGGAATGTATCATTTACTTGATCTGGTTCTGAAATATATTTCTTACTTTGATTCAAAGGAATGTTTTATTTATTTGCTCTGGGTCTGGAATATTTTCTTACTTTCATTCAAGGGAATGTATCATTCACTTGATCTGGTTCTAGAATACTTTTCTTACTTCTTTCATTCAAAGCAATGGTATCATTTACTTGATCTGGTTCTGAAATACTTTTCTTACTTTCTATTCAAAGGAATATATCATTTACTTGATCTGGTTCTGGAAATATTTTTCTTACTTTCATTCAAGGATGAATATCATCCACTTGATCTGGTTCTAGAATACTTTTCTTACTTTCATTCAAAGGAATATATCATTTCACTTGGATCTGGTTCCTAGAATACTTCTTTCTTACTTCATTCAAAGGAATGAATCATTTATTTACTT
>NC_134825.1:19606055-19665584 GCF_004210375.1 Tachypleus tridentatus | reverse complement strand
ATACATAATACATTCCATGTATAAATTATGTATTTAAAAAATGCTCAAAAACCGAAAAACTAGTTACAGTTCATCCAATATGTTTTCATTTTTAGATTGAATTGTTTCTAATTATACTTCCTTTTGTTGTTATAAAAGGTAACTTATTTATTCCATACTTTTATACTCACTTATTTCAGGCCCGGCATGGCCATAGCGTGTTAAGGCGTTCGACTCGTAATCCAAAATAACTATTCGTTAGTAAAAGTAGTCAAAAGTTGGCGGTGGGTGAAAACTAGCTGCCTTCCCTCTAGTTTTCATTGCTAGGAATTGGGACGGCTAACGCAGATAGCCCTCGAGTAGCTTTGCGCGAAATTCAAAAACAAACAAACGCTTATTTTATTGTTTTTATTCTAAGTCTCAGTAAGTGTTTTTTAGTTTTTCAATTATTATTGACATAACATGATAAGTTACTTCTGATCTCTTAATTCAATGCATTTATAGTGTCGACGAAAAAAATTATAAAATATTTGTTAAAAAATAATATTTTAGGTTTCACATTATATGCTCTAAAAGAGAAAACATGAAAATACAGTCTATTTGTTGAATTTTAATTTTTTTTAAGATGCATTCGTTAAAATGTTTATGGGTATATAGTGGGTTTTTGTCAAAACATCTGGCAAGATATTTATGTAAATTTTTTTCTTAATCATAATTAGTAATACCCAGATTTACACCTTGAAGACCCACTTAATATGTGTGCAAAACTTTATGTTTCTAGGATTTTTTTCTTTTGGAGCTATAGAGGTTGCACACATTGAGATACAGTCTTTTGTTATAATAGATATGTTACTATAAAGATGATTCATTATGCACGTGTTAGCAGCCATTAACAATAGGTGGCTGCCACAATTATGAAAATTTTGAATTATGTACATAATCTATTTTGTTTTATGATTCTTTTCGAGAGAGAGAAGGTACACACTCAAAAAGACAACATTTGCACCTTTCCTAAACACTTTTGGTTTTAATTTAAAACAACTACTTAATTAATAAAATTATTGAATTATTAATATATTTCATAAAGCAAAATATGCAATTAGCGTTTGATGCGTTTATTAAAATTTTAATAACAAGAGAAGAAAAAAAACCTTATCTTGTCTTTTATAAACTCTTGGATTCTTTATCCTAAGTTAGTATGTATAACGACAGTGTAGAGATAATCCATCGATTCTTTTTCGTTTGAAAGACATCGTAAACGTGAATTGTTTGTTTGTTTTTGAATTTCGCGCAAAGCTACTCGAGGGCTATCTGGGCTAGCCGTCCCTAATTTAGCAGTGTAAGACGAGAGGGAAGGCAGCTAGTCATCACCACCCACTGACAACTCTTGGGCTACTCATTTACCAACGAATAGTGGGATTTACCGTCACATTATAACGCCCCGAAAGTTGAAAGGACGAGCATGTTTGGTGCGACCGAGATTCGAACCCGCGACCCTCGGATTACGAGTCGCACAAAAGGACGCAAAAGATGCAAATTAAATATAATATCACTTATTATTCTACGATAATTATGATGAAATAATTTGCGATGCTTAAAATTGTTTAAATGATAAATTTATCATTTATTTGTTATTATTACAATATGTACAGTGTGAAAGCCTTTGGTTAAAATTCACTTAAACCGGCTGAAACTTTGTACTGTCAGTTTTTATTTGTGTTTCAGTTATCGCTCCTGAAGAATCTGTGAAGCGAAACGTCGAGTGCCAGTGTTGTTTTATCTCTTTGGAAGTTAGATTAACTGCTAAAGTAAACTTTGTTTATCAGTAACTGTCACATTCAAAGTAGTTTTATTTGTTTCATCTTAAGCAACTTATGTTAGCAGGGTTGCAACTGAGACTTTGTTCGTTATAACTCAATTGTCAAAATGATATTTTGGTATTGATCAAATATAAAGGTAAAGCTATTAACATAATCCACTCTTAGACCAAAGTACGTGCAGTGCTACCATAATTGGCGAACTGCTAGACCTATTGTTAACCACCCGGAAAGTGATTTTAGGTTCCCTTGGATAGAGTCGACGTACTGAAACAGATTCCCTATTTTATTACCGGGTATCCTGTGTCTTGCTTGTACGTTGAACGAATACAATAGCTAGTATAAATTAAATTACTGGAATCCCGTATTGGGTCATGTAAATAATAAAATGGTTTAAACATTTATCTGAAATTATTTCAAAAATATGTGACACATATTAGCACTAAGTAAAAAACGGACTATTCAGGGTGTCATCAATATTATTTCACTTTGCTTTCAACAAAGATGTAAATATGTTCATATTGAAAGAAAAATCCACAAAACTTCAATACTCTTTTATCGATTTCTCAAACAACAAATACAAAATTTAAACTGTTATATTCAATTACATAGAACGTCATCATTTGTATTCGATTGTGTTCACGCTACACTGAGGCTATTTTTCCAATACTACTTCGATGTTTACAACGTGGATATTAGAATTTAAAAGAGTTACGTCAGCTAAAGTATTTTTCATGTAGTTTCAACGTACCAAAAATAATTTATTCTGTGTTTGTTCACGGACGCACTCAATCTTGAAACCTTATGCACTCGCTACCTTAATACACTTGGCACGTCACAATCTTCAAACTAAGCATAAGTCTAAAAGAGTGGTTGACTGCGAGCCACAACTGTTTTATCAATACTTCTGGGTAAACTTAAGTCGCTAGTGTTTGTAAAAGGAAAGTAAAATATATGGTAATAACTAAAACTGTCAATTTATTTAGTTGATTTGTTTCGTCAGTTTGAGTTAACTCTTAAATATATATTTATTAAAAACTTTAAAGCAGATAAGTCTACAATATTCGAGGAATTTTGTTAATAATGTTTCTCTTTCTTCTAACCCCAAGTCAGACCAGCATGGCCAGATGGCCATAGCGTTCGACTCATAATCTGAGAGTTGCGGGTTCGATTCCACGTCATACAAAAATGCTCTCCCTTTGAAGTGTGGGGGCATTATAATACGATAGTCAATCCCACTACTTCTTGAGAAAAGGAGGGTTAGCGTAGATGGCTCTCGTGTAGGTTTTGTTTGTTTTGAATTTCGCGCAAAGCTACTCGAGAACTATCTGCGCTAGCTGTCCATAATTAGCAATATAAGACTAGAGGAAGGCAGCTGTCATCACCACCCAACGCCAATTCTTGGGCTACTCTTTTCTCAACGAATAGTGGGATTGGCCGTAACATTATATCGCCCCACTGCTGAAAGGGCGAGTATGTGTGGTGTGACGGGGATTCGAACCACTGACAGTGGAACGCCTTATCTGGCCATGCCGGGCTCGAGTAGCTTTGCACGAAATTCAAAACAGACAAACTAAATACAAAATCATTCACAGATTTCTTTCATTTATGTTTAAAACAATATTTTAATCAGACCTATTGGTAAAGAATATTAGATATAGACATTTTTAATGAGTGTTTTAAAAGTCAAAATCATAATATTGATTAATATCATGTAATGTGAAATTCATAGTCAACACCAAAAGTAATTAACTGGAAGTTATATTTTCAGCATATTTGTTTTTCTTTTTGTGCGAGTCAAATGTTATTAGGGACTTCGTAACCAACGAAATTATGGGTCTATAACTGTTATGGTAAAGACAGTTTACCAACATGTGTTCAACTGTCTAATGTTGTCCCTAAAAAAATTATTAGTAATTCGAGGTTTAAATAGTTTTCTTAAATCCTATTTTTTTCATGAGGTTTTGTACGCTACTGAAGATTGCGTTCGATCACGAAACGAAAAACGAGCTGTAATCATGTATTTTGTGCGTGGCCCGGCATGGCCAAGTGGTTAAGACACTCGAATCGTAATGCGAAGAAACGCTCTTTCAGTTGTGGGGGCTTTATGATGTGACCATCAATTCGTTGGAGGAAGAGTGAGCCAACAGTTGATGGTGGGTGGTGATGACTAGTTGCCTTCCTTCTAGTCTTACACTGCAAAGTTAGGAACGGCTAGCGCAGATAGCCCTCGTGTAGCTTTGCGCGAAATTCAAAAACAAACAAACGATGTATTTTATGTGATTGTTTTAGTGCAAAGCCATGCAAATAGGCGTTCTTTAAATCTCAGGGAATCGAGCTCCCAATTTCAACGCTGTACGTTCCTAAATTTACCAATGACCCACCGCGGATACAGTCTTGTTTACTGTATTTTTGTAAATTGACTCGGAAGTATTTTGTCGGAAGAAATGTAATTTTGAAACTAACCAACACCTAAAACGAAACTTGGCTAAGCATCCACGTTAGGCACATTATGTTTCAAATATTGTGTTACCTGATTTTAAACTACTGAGCAGAAGAAGGACAGCTAACCTCGAGCATCAGTCAACATAAGGGCTTTTTCTGTCCTAAAGATCCAACTTCTGAGATTGACTGCCACTCTTATCACGCGTACATAATTGAAAGTATGCAGCATGTTTAGTGATATTAGGTCTACAGTTCAATGTAAACGCTAGGCTACACCAGCATTTTTTGTTATAGGAATAGTGCTAAAATCTGCGTCCAAATAAATTAACTTGAGTTTAAAATCTATATCTTATCATAATAACATATTAAATCAAAATCTGTCTTTCAGAGAAGATATTAGCCTGGCAAAGCTAGATGGTTGAAACGTTTACTCGTAAGTCTGTTTTGCCGATAAATTCCAGGGTTACTCTAGTTCACAATTACTTTTTTAGAAATAGTGTATATGTATCCGCTGTGTCCTAGCCAATAAGTAGCCCTTTAAAAAGAAAATACAGTATGCCTCACAGGCGGATCGTGTGGGACTTATTGGAACACTATCACGACCGACCAGTGGGTGGTGTTGGCGCTCGGCTCGTAACCTGAGGAATACGGGCTCGAATCGTCGTTACACCAAATATGTTCGTCCTCTCAACCGTAGAGTTGTTATAAAGTGACGGTCACTCACATTATTCGCTGGTAAAAGTGTATCTCAAGAGTTGGCGGTGGGTTGTAATGACTAGCTGCTTTCCCTCTAGGTTTACACTGCTAAGTTAGAGACGGCTAGTGCAGATAGCCTTCGTGTAGCGTTGCGCAAAATTTAAAGCAAACAAACAAAAACAAACGAATTTATTTAACTGGTAGAGTAATTCTATCAACAGAAATAGTTCCAGTCTTATCAAGGAACCACATACATATAACATACATGAGGTAGAATAATACACACCTATTAAGTATTTGCACACTTGGAATTTCGAAGAACAGAATATATAGAGTCTCAAACTTTTTATATTATAATAATATAATAAATTATATCACAATAAATGTATTACAATACTCTACTATTTTATCAAGTTCTATTGTACTGTTATTCAAGTTTTAAAATAATTTTTCATTTTAAACACCATTTTGTGGTGATATGTTGTAATTATAGAATTTTACGTACTTGATTTTCAAGATAGGAGCCAGCGTCTTCCAAAATATATCTATAACTCCACCAATCAAAGTGCCATTGTCTTGTGTTTTCGAAACAGTAGCCCAAGGCGACGACTAGGTGGACATGAGAACACATGATTTAATAAAAGTAACTGAGGTAAATATAATTCTATTGAAACTCATTTTGCTGTGATTGTATTTTATACAAATTTAAGTAAAATGGCTTTACTAGGAAAGAAATTCCAAAGCTTTATATTGAATTAAATTTTTTTAACTGGGAGTCTTAAAAAAAGAACTTGGACTGTGAACCACAATGAAGTTGTTATGGTTGATGCTGAGTTGATAAGGGTCAATTTGTAAAGTTCGATAATATGTCAGAACTTGCATTTTCCTAGTAGTTTAAACACATCAACCATTGGTAATTATTATGTTATAGTTGCATTTTCTGGCACTAGGCTCCAAGTAGTTATTAAGACTATTCACCACCCAAGGATACTGCCTTAATGAGGGGGTCGCCAGGTGAGGATTGGAGATCAAAGGATGCCTCATGAGAGTTACATAACTATTGCGTAGTATATACATCCGAGGGTAACATGATTGTTAAGTAATAGGCACTAGAGGGTGCGTCATGTTGGTAAGGTGAGTACATAAGCAGTTCGCAATCGAACCATCAGAGGGGTTGTAGATCATGTAGGGTGTCAATAACAGTCAAAGTCTTAATATAAATAATTTAATATAATTTGCATAATGTTTTATTTACAGTTATCAGTAGTGAAAAGTTTTTATCCCAAGTACAGTTTAGCTTTATAAGTGAAACATTAAATGCATTTAAAAAAGGCGGATCGTGTTTCTATAACGGAGAATGTTACTATAAAATTGATGATACGTTAATCTATATTACCCTTTGGTGGTTCGCACGCAAACTGTCTGCCAACACGATTTCTAATGCCACTTCTTGACTTTAGCAGCAAACACAATTTGATAAACATTCAAACTACGATGTCGCATGACATGTTCTAGCAACATGCCCTCTGATACCACGTCTTGGAACTATGTCCTTAACACTTATGCGCCCTTTGGTGTCTCTTATGTAACAATTATGTAACCTTCAGGTATCAGCATATTATGTAATGTAATAGTTGTGGGACCCTTAGGTATTGACATATTGTATAATAGTTATGTAACCTTCAGACAGCATCATTTTATCTCCACTCACTTGTTAAGTCCCCACTGAGGGGCGTCCTTTAGATCGTGAACAGGATTGATAACTGCTACCTCAGAATAACTAGCTATAATAAAGAAAAGTTTATATATTATCAAAAAATGTCCCAAATGTCAAACCAATAATTGTTATAGACAACAATTCTCAAAGCCGAATTACAAACAGTTTTCAGATGATTTATTTTGTTTTTTTTATTTAATATGCAGTTTCAAATGTTTTTCTTACTGTAAATGTTGTGTCGTAGATGCTGTATTATGATTTATAATGATTTATTTCTATTTAACCAACTACAAAATTTATCATACGTTAAAACTCCAATTAATTCTATGTTTTATTTTTTAGGTTTTGTAATTGTCATTAAACATTATTACGCTATTAAGCTATTTTACATAAAATACGTTCTGAAAACATTTTAAAATATCTAAGTTCGTATTATACTATTTTATACCCACCCCCAGTTACCACGTTATATGTCTAGGTCTCACTAGATGATAAATAAACTATTCATCTAAACAGAGTGCAATCAGATATTTAGTTTTGCCTTGAGCATCAGATTTTTAATTAGTTTTTAGGTGCATCTCTGTCCAATGTAACATTATATCTTTGATTCATAACAATTTTGAGTATACTTACTTCAATATAAGCTATTCTGAGTGGACGAATATGATAATCCATTAAATAATACTCGATACAACATCAGCATTACTTATCAGTAACTGTCCATTATTCCCGTTTTAGATTACTTTGGACTATCAGTATTGACGTCTTATAAAACTGCACTGCCTCATCTTTTCTTACAGTTATCCCAAGACTTGAGGTTATATTAAGATATAAATACAACTTATGCTTCAGTGCTATTCGATGCTCTCACCGAATCAGGAGTTTAGTTTGGACTGAAAGGAAGTCTCCTTCAGTTATACCTTTTTAACTGTGTCAGTATTCTAGGATATAACGATAGTCACATATATCTCACTTCGTAAGCCTAAGAATGTAGTAATATAATTACTCTGTTTACTGTCGGATATTACGAGTGAAAGCTGTAAAGCTTCCTTATTACATTACTTATCTAAGATGATCTTCCAAGCTTGAAAGACATACGTATTCTGTACAGAAACTCAGTTAGGTTGCTAGTAGTCGCGTGAACTAATTATGATGCACGTGTAATACATATCTTACGTATTATAGATTTTTGACAGCAAGTACACAAATGGTGTTACCTACCTCTGTGTTTGCACAATACAAAACGAATCTTGTTTTTGTGCATGAATACAGTAACTTGTTTACAGCAGACTATCAGATATCACCGAAACAAAAGAAACCACTCTTCTTTAAGTACTTTTTTAAACTAACTATTTAAGAAATAACTAAACCAAGTAACAAAAACCAGAATTAAAAGTAAAATAAATTTGGGTAAAAGCAAAATATCTAAAGTAATAAAGATATTAATGTACAGTTCTTACTTAAAATGTCCAGTAAATGTTATTTCATTAACTTGGTGACCTTTATTTTATTTTCAACTTTAAATGGACATCTGAGTAATAGTTTAAAACAGCTAAAATTGATAAGTGAGACTTTATTTCATGGTTTCAGTTAAAAATTAATCACATTTCTCTTTTAATCCTAACAGGTGTCCTCTTTAAATATGGGCTGGTGGGCTATTGTTCTTACTAATATTCCTCAAATAAAAACAACGACAACAAGTTTATGTCAGATAAATAGTCACTAATAAACCTTCTAAATGAAATGTTCCAAGACCTAAGTAATTGTCTTGCTTGTTTTACAGCAAGGTCTTGTTGGACTATCTGTTGTGTCCACCACAAACTTAAGTGTTACAAGTCCGTAACTTACGCTTTGGTACTAGGCGACATCTAGTTGTAATTTGCTTACATTACAATGAATTGTTATATTTTTGTTGCTTTGTGTTTTTTATTATTTGAGAAAGATCGTGTACAATTATAATATTTGTTCTTCGTTTCTTGTGTTAGTTTTTCTTTGGAACATTCTACATAAAACAAGTAATTTCCAACAATAATTTATTACAGTATACACCAGAAAACAATTGACAAATCATAACTGTAAATTAGAGGGTTTCTATATGTTAAAGAGCCGGGACATATTCTAGTGGTCAACGTAGGTCGAAAGGTTCAGGATTCGAGAAACAATTAAATCACCTCTGTCTTACAAAACATGTTGTATCATGTTGTTAGTTATATATATATATGTAATAATTTAACCAAAACACTTTGTTTCTCTCTGTGGTTGTGCCTTCGCGGTAGATAGAGCACAGATAGCCCGTTCTCTCTGAGCTTTGCGCTTAACTTCAAATAAACAAACATAACAAATATCGTGTAAAAACTTACTATCATTTAAAAGTAGATTTTCACACTTCTGAGGCGTATCTTTGTTCATGGCTAGACATGATCTTGTGACTAGCATACAAAGCTGTGGATGGAAAGGCGAGAGATTCCAACCGCGATATGCCATTAAACGCCCTAAGAATTTTCAGCTATAACAGGGAAGCTTAACATCTAGGAAAGTTATCACGTTATTAACGTTACTATGCTATAAGCAGATGCGTAGGCGGCGAGTACAGCTCATTTATTGTCCACCTTCCGACAAATTACGAAGAGGTAAGACTGAGCTTTAATGTTCTCTAACTTGGACATTTAGCTATCGTATTGCAAGAAGTGTTCTTCAGATAGAAAGTGCTAAACATTTGCTTGTTTGGTTTTAAGATAGGTGGGTATTAATAATCTGAAATGTTTAATGTTTCGAATTTTCTATGCGAGTTTCTAAGCAAAGCAAAAAATAATTGATATAATTATAACTGATATCAGATTAATCCTTGATAATAAAAATCAACACTTCGAATTTATTTCTTGTCTGCCTCTAACTGTGAGATTTTTTGTTCGTCATCACAACTTATCATTTAGACTGCAAAGAAAAAAAAAAAACATGGATCACCTTTAGTCACTGTTCTTGTAGGGAAATGTTGGTATATTTTAAAAGGAATCGTTACGGTACGCACTTCTACCGAAACAGATATTTCTTCATACATTGTCAATTTTGAGTATTTCTTCATATTCTAAACCTTGCATTTCTAGAAAGTACTTCGGTAAATATAGCGTTTAAAAGGCGCACATTTATATTAAACTTAAACTAAGAGAATTGTTTGTTTGTTTTGGAATTTCGCACAAAGCTACTCGAGGGCTATCTGTGCTAGCCGTCCCTAATTTAGCAGTGTAAGACTAGAGGGAAGGCAGCTAGTCATCACCACCCACCGCCAACTCTTGGGCTACTCTTTTACCAACGAATAGTGGGATTGACCGTTACATTATACGCCCCCATTGCTGGAAGGGCGAGCATGTTTAGCGCGACGCGGGCGCGAACCCGTGACACTCGGATTACGAGTCGCACGCCTTACGCGCTTGGCCATGCCAGGCCCACCTAAGAGAAACATAATCTTGACTTTTAATTCACACTGTTTGCAATGAAACATGAAAAATATTTTCCAACAGTTTTTTTTTTTTTTATTGCGAGAATCTAATCTTCTTGAGAGCACGTCTTGTAGTTTGGGTCCAGTCATTAGTGCATGTGTGGCTTGTTCTACGTTTCATAGCACATCGTTCATGTCTGTACAGCGAAACGAATCCATCTGGACAGTTGTTATTCCAACTTATTCACAATTGTTCCACCCGAAAGCCCTTAGATGCCTTGAAGATAATACCACATATTTTAAGTTTCATGTTACATATTTTATAAATATTGTTTATTTACTGACATTTTAACCTCGTATTTTTTCAATATAACTTTATTTTATCAGCCAATGATGTAAATTAAGCTCATTTAGTTTAATGCATCATAAAGACTTAAGTTTCCGTTTGCTTTGTAGTTTGATTTCATATTATTATAGATTACATATAGTTATAGGTTTATACCCAAGCAATATTACCTTTGAAATTCTAAAATCTGTAATTTTATTATTAACTTTAGTATAAATCCAAGTTTACAGAATACTTTTTATTTTTGATAATAAATGACTGTTTGTGTTTACCGCGATTTTTACTGTGATGCATGTGTGGTCATATATTTTAAGGTAGATTGTAATATATGCGGTAAGATAATAGTAACTGTCTGCCAGTAAAATGGAAGAGAAAGATCTACCATACATGTGTTCCAGTGAGGGTCAAAGGGAAAGTTAAGAAAATGAAGAAATATTGACATGTGAAATAGCTTGGGTTTATTTGTAGTTAAACAGAAAGCCACACAATGGGTTTTCAGTGATATGTCTCTCAGGACGGTTCTTATGGGTTTAACACTTTTACTAACAAAGCAGAGAACAACAATGTTTCGACCATCTTAGATCATCTTCAGGTTAACGTTTAGTTGCAAGCTCTCTTTGTTAACCTGAAGATGACCTAAGGAGGTCGAAACGTTGTTCTCTGCTTTATTAGCAAAAGTGTTAATACCCATAACAGCCGTTCTGAGATACATTTTTACTTCAATTGAGTTTCTCGTCATCACGAAATATCTGTGATCTGTCTGTTACAGCTATCGAAACGCGTTTTGTAGTGTTGTGAGCCCGAAGACATCCCGCTTGCCACTGAAGGGGCAAAACACTAGGGCTGGAATACCATGTACACGGGAATTTTTTTCAACTAATAATTTTGATAAATATTATAGCTAACTACAAATCGAGGTTAGTTTTTTTACATTTGGTGATTTTATATAGAATATACTATAAGACAGTTTTTATATCTGTTGACATGTTATAGGGTACACTACAAACTTGTCAGTATTTCAAACCGAAACTGATATTGCCACGAAAAAAGCACCGGTGGTGATCAACTGAATGATATTAAATACTCACACGAACAATGGTTTCCACCTGTACTCACAGCCAACCTTCCAGATTGTGAGTACAAAGAACAACGTTACATAACAACAACTGTTTATAAGTTTCATAAGCTACATCATGCATCATTCTCACACTAGGAAAAAGCAATTTGATCTAATATAAACAAAGGTCTGTTAGATGGAAACTCGTATGCTTTGTATTAGAAAAATGTAGTATAAAAACTGTAGCCAAACCAAGCCAGATAGGTGGACATAAACTTACCAACCGAAAAGTTAACCAAACCAGACTCACATGCCTGTTCAAGGCTGAGCTAGTAGCACTCTTGACAATGAATCAGTGTTTAGTTCGATCGCCTATTCTGTTTATTATTCTTTAAAAAAAATTCCTTTCAGATTAGAGCTAAGTTTATGTATGTTTTCTTATAGCAAAGCCACATCGGGCTATCTGCTGAGTCCATCGAGGGGAATCGAACCCCTGATTTTAGCGTTTTAAATCCGTAGATTTACCGTTGTACCAGTGGGAGACGGGGCTAAGTGAATAAATCGATGTAGGTAAGAATAAGAAGTTATATTGGGAGTTAATGGGAGTGAAACTTGTGTAATAGTAAACACTATTTATAATTCAAAGCCAAGACTTAAATCAGCATACATTTGCTCTAAGTTCAAGAGATTAGAATTTTTCTGCATTCAGATTGTGAACACAATAAATTCCATGTTTTTCGACGACTCGTGTAAAAAATTAAATAATTAAAACTTGTAACTGATTTCTTACTCAATAACATAACAATTATTACATGTGTACATGTATAATTTTCGAACATTTCTTACTTAAACTTCAAAAGTCAAAAGGTTCGAAAAATCTCGTGGTTTGTATCCGTACTTAACCCATGATGAACTAAAAATATACGTTACTGTTTGCACGAAATTTCTGTCTACAATGAGCATGCCTTAGGACATCATTATTATTAACCGGATGGATAGAACTATACGTGTTATTTTAATGTGAAAAGTCATTAGGGTTTTTTAACTGTATTATGACCTGCTGTAATTTGATGTTAGAGGTAATGTGTCTTTTCAATCTATCTGTAATCAAAAGATGAGTCCGAATAAAATAGAGTTTACGTTGTATGATTTAAATTTTAATGTTTTCTTAGTGTAGTGAAAACAAGACGATAAACATGAGATATTTATTTAAACTAAAAGTTTATCGTAAGATCCATTTAAAACAGTGTTTTATCTTTTTTAGTAAAGAAAACGGACCGAAATTCTGGAGCTAGACAAACGTTTCAGCAAACGAACGTTCACAAGTATAGTAAACATAGGTTCGTTCCTTCATCATGAAAGTACATAAATACGTCTACCCAGGGAACGTGTTCGAGTTGTTTGGATGGTTGCTGAATAAGTCTCTGGTCAGATAAAAAAAAAAAAAAACCAGTTTCTTAACCTGGTGAGTTAATCTTTCTCTAATTAAAGTGGAGTCGTTCAGCGATAAGTTCTGGAGTATTATAACGCTAAAATTCCAGGCTCGATCATTTTTTTCAGAAACAGCTCACATGACCCATTGTCAAACTGTTAAAGGAACAACAACAAAAGAATTGTAGTTTAATGTCACCTGAAGGTAAAAGTAAAAACGTTATTTGGGAAAAGTCTTGATTAGTTATAGTACTTTATAAAAGATCTAGAAAAGACCGAAATGACTGTTGAAACACAAAGAATTACTTGTAAAACGTGATTCATAGCCTAATGCGTACTTTACGTGACACGTGGAATAAATTAACTAGTCAGTTTTTTTTGTTTCAGAATTAAGCTAACTGGTCAGTTTTTTTGTTTCAGAATTAAGCCAAATCTACACAACGGGCTATCTGTACTCTGTCCAGCACGGGTATCGAAACTCGGTGTTTAGCGGTGTGAGTCAACAAGTATACCACTGAACCATTGGGGGATGGGAGAGCAAACAGGTCAGAGGCTCCTATGGTCCAGTAGAAACAACCTTTAATGTAGAAGTTCACTTCTTAAAACTTCCTTTTATTGTTATTAAGCACAAAGATACACAATGGGTCATCTGTGTCCGGGTTTTAGCGGTCAACGTCCGGTGGCATGCCTCTGTGGGACCACTATAAAGGAGGAAACCAATTAGAAGCATCCACTGCCGGCATTACTATTTATAACCGAATAGCAGGATCAACTACTATGGTTATATCCACCCGATAGCTGAAAACGCTTAACCTTGGACCTTTTATTTTGTAGCTGACCAGATTAACTATTAACTAGATTGACTGGCCCAATTTAAAACACAGTACATTCGGTCCATTAACATGATTATAGCACACATATGTTTTCTGGGTATGTTCTATAAATAAATCGACGAACACGAGCGACTTGGCCAAAAACCAAACCAAAAAATGAACGTCACTTTCTTACATTGCAGTTTAATTTTCTTACGGTTTAGAATGATGGTGGTAATAGTCTTTTGTCAGAAAATATTCACCAAAATGGTCTTAATACTCTGATATGTAAACGTGCGCACTAAAACATAAGTCCTTAAGAAGAATGATTAATTACCAAGTTAAAGATAATATTATTTAATTTCTTAAAGTTTCGCAGTAATATCGAACAAAATATCTTCACTTCATGGGTGATTAGTCTTTTTAGCCATCTAAGTAATTTGGTGTTACTAATAGCAGAACAAATATTTGTTTTAGCTTTTATCTAGGGCCCGGCATGGCCAAGCGTGTTAAGGTGTTCGACTCGTAATCCGAGGGTCGCGGGTTCGAATCCCTAGACGTGGGAGCGTTATAATGTGACGGTCAATCCCACTATTCGTTGGTAAAAGAGTAGCCCAAAAGTTGGCGGTGGGTGGTGATGACTAGCTGCCTTCCCTCTGGTCTTACAAATTAGGGACGTCTAGCGCAGATAGCCCTCGAGTAGCTTTGCGCGAAATTTAAAACAAACAAACAAGCTTTTATCTACAAAAATATTAGATGTAAGTCTAAACAAGTTATGATTGTATTCTATAGTTCACTGGGATATCTTCTTAGCATTCTGCTACTTAAGCAAGGAAGAACATTGAATTTTTCGTATTGGATTCCAAAAAAGAGTTGCCAAGACTATATGTGGAGAGAAGTGTTAACCTACTCTCGTAGGTTAAGATCTCTGAGCTTTTATCTTGAAAAAACAGTTAGAGGGGATCTGATTGACGAGTGTAATAAGGTTAAGGGAAATGATAGTATTTTTTGCTTTCTTATTTTGATATTTAATGGTGAGACTAAGGGGCAAAAATATATTTTTTGGCAGGAAAAAGGCCATACTGAGCGAAAACGACTATTTGTTGTTGTTTTTTTATACAGGATGGTTAACCTGTGGAACAGACTGTCTTAGGACGTGGTTTAAGTTTACTTTAGCTTTACTTATTTGTGTTACACTGTAGAATACAACATGTGCCAACCACAGAGCAACTGTTTTGTTGCAATTATGAGACAAAAGAATGTCTTGTATATAGCCAGTGGTAAAGCGAAACCAAGATACTATAATGAAACAAGTTAGTTGGGCAAACATATTTAGATTCAACAATGAGTGAAGATTCTACCATCGAGGGAAGTGCTCAATGTAAAAACATATTTAAAAACGTCACTCATGACGTCATAAAAGATGAAAACTAGTGTACATAAATATGGGGAATTTTATAACCAGTAAACAAATTAGGTAGTGTGTAATATTACTAGTAATTGTTGTTTTGTGCAGAACATGCCTGGATTTACAACGCTAAAATTAGGGGTTCGATTCCCCTCGGTGGGCTGAGCAGATAGCCTTATGTGGCTTTGCTATAAAAAACAAAACAAAAGAAACACACATGCCTGCCAAATTATCAGTGGGTGTATTAGTGAGAATAAGGTATAATATCATATTGTAAAAATGAACCAATTTTGTATAAACATAAATTATAGAAACTTAATACGTTGTTTGACGATTTTTAAATGAAACTATTCCTGAAAATTTTTGTTTAAAATTTTAATATTTTGGAAAGAAAAAAACTGTAAATTTTTAACTTTGATTTATTATAAATAGTGTAAAATAAACCTTTTACTAATCTATGACGAAACATGGTTCTCTATTCTAGTTTATTGTGTTATATAACTGAATATTTTATTTATAATTTAACCGCATTCTTACTGTTTGAGGTTTAAGTTTTGCGCATAGCTACACCTCACATTATAATGCCCCCCCCCGGCTGAAAGGGCGAGCATGTTTAGTGTGACAGAGATTCGAACCCACGACCCTCAATGTCAAGAGGTATACACTCCAATGCACCAACCATTAGGTTACGTCCAACCCTTTCTTGTTGGAATGGTGCTAAAATCTACATTTTATTAAATTAAGTTGAGTTCAAAATTTATATGCTACAATAACAACAGATTAAACCAAAATTGGCTTTCAAAGATGATATGAGCCTGGCCTATTTAGGTGGTTAAGGGCACTTGACACGCAATCTGAGAATCGTGCGTTCGAATCCCCGTCGCACCAAACATGCTCGCTCTTTCAGCCGTAAGGGGCGTAATAATGTAACGATCAATCTCACTATTCGGTGGTAAAAGAGTAGCCCAAGAGTTGGCGGTGGGTGTTGATGAGAAATCCTTTCCTTCTGGTCTTAAATTAGGGACTACTGGAGTGAAAAGCCCTCGTTAGCTTTGCGCGAAATTCCAACAATAAACTTCATTTACAGGTGTATTAAAATGCAAGAGAAGTTTTAAGATAAAAAATTGTAAACATTTAAAATAACATTTCAACTATTTCAAGAGTCAAACAAAGTTACGTTTTCAAAGATAAATATGAGTGTATTTGTAATCAAGCATAAGGTTTCTTTGAGTTGTGCCCACCACGGGTATCGCAACCCCGTTTCTAGCGTTTTAAATCCAAAGACTGACCTCTGTTTCTGTGGAGGATAGATAAAGTGAGTGTTTGTTAATTTCGTGCAAAGCTGTGCACGAGCTATCTGCGCAAGCTGTCTCCAATTTAGCGGTGTAAGTCTAAAGGGAACAAAGCTAGTCATGACCATCCATTGCCAACTCTTAGGCTGCTCTTTTACCAACGAATAGTGGGATTGACCGTCACCTTATAACGTCCTAACGGCTCAAAGGGCAAGCATGTTTTGTGTGACGGGAATTCGAACCAACCAACGACTCTCAAATTACGAGTCGAGTGCCTTAGCCACCTGGCCATGCCGGGCCAGATAGATAAATAGGAACAGCTTAGAGCGAGTTTTCTTGTGTACAAAATGCGATAATAGAATAAAATCTTCTAAACTATGTGAATTTCATAAAGATGTTTGGAGAGTTGAACAGATTTAAGTTGGTTCTAAATCCACACAATTAATTCAACAATTCTAAATAATTTTGAAAACACTAAAGTGACTACTAGACCTTGACAACTTGTCTGACACTATATCCAACAGAGTTTACTCACCAGTGACTTACCGGAAAGTCTGAGGGCTCACATCGGAAAAAAACAAACCAGGCTTTAGTACTCGTGATCGGCACCACACATCGTGTAGTTTTGTGCATATATTCAACTGAACAAACTACATATTATTAAAATAACTATAAAGCCTAAAATAAGTTATTGGTCAGAGGAGAGAGACCGCAACGTTTTAACCGTTCATTGATACAATCACGTATAATTACATCTTGGCAAGTAATATTTTCTCTGGTTTGCCATGTACCTACTGTCTTTGAAGGTGAAGTGCTTTTGGTGTCAGTAAAAGAAATTATAAATTGATCATAAAAAATTAAGGATTATGTTCGTCTAATGAGGTACCAGTTGCGTTTTTGTAAAATAAGCAAATAATTTTTACGAAGTTACAAAGACGTGAAACCATAAGTTCCTTAAATTTAGCTTTCCAATAATCGGTCATCTAATAAAATATTTATAATTTAATCTTCCACAAGTGCATCAGTAAATATATTATTTTTTTTCACGTTTTCGTTTTCCATAATATTCTGAGTGTTTTAAAATAATTCCGTAGTGCAAGGTGAAATATATAAAGATTTTTGTTGATTTCCTTTCTTTGAAACTTTGTTACATATGGTCATCAAAAATTCATTCTTTTATCTATTCCAGGAATCACAAGTTGCTAGGTCTGTTTACTCATTCCAAGTCTTAATGTAAACTTTTGTAAATTCAGTCTTTGTAGATTACGCTTCTATTTTATCTGATAATATTTCAAACCTGAAGAAAGATCCATTAAAATATACGCTTGTCTATGGTATATCTTTTATTTTATAATATTTAAATAAACAACTATATTTTTTACAAAGAAATGGGATATCTCATCAATATATTTATAGTGAATAAAAAATTATTCACGCATTTGAATGCCAATGGTTCTACTAGTGTTCATTTCACTGAGTTTTGTTATTATGTTACATTTACGATTTATAAAAATATAGTGTCTCTAAGGTAAAACACTTTATGTAAGAGAGAAATAACTTTTGAAATTAAAATAAAAGTAGCAATTATAATTAATAACAATGTGTACGTATACAGTTCAGCAAATAATTAATAACAATGTGTACATATACAGTTGAGTAAATAATTAATAACAATGTGTACATATATAGTTCAGTAAATAATTAATAACAATGTGTACATATACAGTTGAGCAAATAATTAATAACAATGTGTACATATACAGTTGAGTAAATAATTAATAACAATGTGTACATATACAGTTAAGTAAATAATTAATAACAATGTGTACATATACAGTTGAGTAAATAATTAATAACAATGTGTACATATACAGTTGAGCAAATAATTAATAACAATGTGTACATATACAGTTGAGTAAATAATTAATAACAATGTGTACATATACAGTTGAGCAAATAATAAATAACAATGTGTACATATACAGTTAAGCAAATAATTAATAACAATGTGTACATATACAGTTGAGCAAATAATTAATAACAATGTGTACATATACAGTTGAGCAAATAATTAATAACAATGTGTACATATACAGTTGAGCAAATAATTAATAACAATGTGTACATATACAGTTGAGCAAATAATTAATAACAATGTGTACATATACAGTTGAGCAAATAATTAATAACAATGTGTACATATACAGTTGAGCAAATAATTAATAACAATGTGTACATATACAGTTGAGTAAATAATTAATAACAATGTGTACATATACAGTTGAGCACATAGTAGTTGAAACTGTTTGATTAGAGCTTATCGACAACATTAAGACAGGTGATCAACTAAAATCTAATATATATAGAAATATCATGATAACCAGAGGTAATAACTAAACATTAGTAGCTATATTAACATCATGATAACCAGAGGTACTAACTAAACATTAGTAGCTATATTGATATCATGATAACCAGAGGCACTAACTAAACATTAGTAGCTATATTGATATCATGATAACCAGAGGTACTAACTAAACATTAGTAGCTATATTGATATCATGATAACCAGAGGTAATAACTAAACATTAGTAGCTATATTAACATCATGATAACCAGAGGTACTAACAAAACATTAGTAGCTATATTAACATCATGATAACCAGAGGTACTAACTAAACATTAGTAGCTATATTGATATCATGATAACCAGAGGCACTAACTAAACATTAGTAGCTATATTGATATCATGATAACCAGAGGTACAAACTAAACATTAGTAGCTATATTGATATCATGATAACCAGAGGTAATAACTAAACATTAGTAGCTATATTAACATCATGATAACCAGAGGTACTAACAAAACATTAGTAGCTATATTAACATCATGATAACCAGAGGTACTAACTAAACATTAGTAGCTATATTGATATCATGATAACCAGAGGCACTAACTAAACATTAGTAGCTATATTAATATCATGATAACCAGAGGTACTAACTAAACATTAGTAACCACATTAACATCATAATAACCAGAGGTACTAACTAAACATTAGTAACCACATTAACATCATGATAACCAGAGGTACTAACTAAACATTAGTAGCTACATTAACATCATGATAACCAGAGGTACTAACTAAACATTAGTAACCACATTAATATCATGATAACCAGAGGTACTAACTAAACATTCTTAGCCACATTAATATCGTGAAAACCAGAGGTACTAACTAAACGGTGTTACACAACATTCACAGTAAATGTCAAAAGCAAAACAGCTGCAAGATAGGACCATCACTTGTATCTATGAATCAAGACGTATATAAAATTATATGAAGAATATGACAAGTGCAGACACTTTACCAGATTCTGGATATCTTTACTGACATGACACGGAACACATTACAAGATTCTACTGACAAAATACGGGACACATTACAAGGTTCTACTGACACGATACGGGACACTTTCAAGATTGTATTTACACGATACGGGACACTTTCAAGATTGTATTTACATGATACGGGACACTTTCAAGATTGTATTTACACGATACGGGACACTTTCAAGATTGTATTTACACGATACGGGACACTTTCAAGATTGTATTTACATGACACGGGACACTTTCAAGATTGTATTTACACGATACGGGACACTTTCAAGATTGTATTTACACGATACGGGACACTTTCAAGATTGTATTTACATGATACGGGGCACATTACAAGATTCTACTTACAGGATACGGGCCTCTTCTGCACTGTTAATACAAAAGCTATAATTATGAGTGTCCATAAATTACTGAACTCATGCGACTATACAGCACGTTGAAGATTTTCCCAATTGTTTAGATGATCTTATGTAAAGGGCAATGTTTATATGACAAAGATGTGTGTGCAATGCTTATATGACAAAGGTGTGTGTGCAATGCTTATATGACAAAGGTGTGTGTGCAATGCTTATATGACAAAGGTACTGGATAGAGAAAAACTACTCTTTTGAATATCCAAAACAACTGCTACGATCAACCTAAAGATGTTGATACGTACACGGACTGAGGTCAACAATTGCCTTGAAATTCTTTGAACCGCAAATAATGCTAATGTCAAAGTTCACTGATAGTGCCGTTAGCCACAAAGAGACTCGAAGAGCTTAGCTTCATTAAACCTAAAACCCTCGGTTACTTATTTCGTGTGGTTCTTATTAAATTAATCCCCCTGTGGTTTAAAAATTAATGAACACCTTATATTTATGGGAACTAAATAAGAAAGTAATAATTAGTTGTGCCACGATTTTCACAACTCTTTGCTGCAAAATCAACATCTTGGGTGCCGATACCTTGCATTTATAGTCGTAACGATTGGCTTACTTACTGCAATCCTTTTGCAACATCCAGATGTATGCTAGTGGTGCATGTTCTGACATCTATTTCTAAGCTCTTACTAAATTTTCATGTAGGGATTTAACCTGTTGACTACCAAGTATTTCAGCTGCTACAATACAACTCTAATGCTTCTTCATTTTGTAACTTTTTTCGTGGCACCATTTTGGATCGTAAGTGAAACAATCTGTAAGTCAAATGTATGTGTGATGCTGACAAAGCGTTGAAATTAGGTATTATTGAGAACGAATTAACTCGTCTGTGGCACTATGTTACCGATCGGCTTGGACGAATTATCTCGTCTACGGCACTGAACAGGTTAATACAACACGAAAAAAAACTTATTTTTATCACATTCTGAAGCTTACGAAAACTGAAGGCTTTACTTTTAAGATTATTTTATATTAAGAAGCTGTTAATCCTAGGTTTTCCGTGATGTATGTGGCTCTAGAAACGGTTTCAACACAATATTATTCCGCAAAGAGCTCTATTTAGTGCAATAATACATTTTTGCTCTTTAAAACTTCTTCATAGAATGTGTGTAGCCCGGCATAGCCAGGTGGTTAGGGCGCCTTACTCGCAATCTGAGGGTAGCGGGTTCAAATCTCGTCCTGCCAAATATGCTCGCCCTTTTAGCTTTCGGGGAGTTATAATTTTACGGTCAGTCCTACTGTTCGTTGGTAAAAGAGTAGCCCAAGAGTTGACGGCGGGTAATAATGACTAGCTGTTTTGCCTCTAGTCTTACACTGTTAACTTAGAGACGGCAAGCACAGATAGCCCTCGTGTAGCTTTGTACGTGATTCAAAACCAAACATAATGTGTGATTCAACATTGATGTAAAATATACACCTTAGCAGCTAATTCTGGTTGGCAGCTTAGCATTAGTTAAGTAATATGTTTGAAATCATTCCATGTTTAATTTTGGTTTGTTACTGTGCTTACATGGTGGACAAAGAGGCTGCATTACGATATAAACTTTGTTTCTTTGTGTGTGTATGTTTACGAAATTAAATACAATTTTGAAATAGAGGGAAGGTCCCTTCCTTTGCTATAATAGAACATCAGTACTTTTGTGTATGTTGCTTAATTTTCTCGTGTGCACGCGCGCTCGCGCACAGACGCATACAAATCACTGCTGAGAAATCTAATTAAGTCCTATATCCACATGAATAATTTCTTTTTTAATCCAGGGTTAATATAATCTAATTCTGAAGTGATAAAGTAACAACTTTCCACAGAATGTCAGCTGCATCCAGGAAAGATAGTTTATTAGTTGGTTTCTAAACAAACGGTTCGTTACACGTTTTATCAAGATGAACCTAAGTTTTCCATCAAACTGCAAAAGAAAAAGCACCCAACAAAAACGTGGGTGGTCAAGTGCAATTATTAAACGTTCAGTGGTGATAAGCAATACAGCTAAAAAGAGGAAGACAACAGGTTTATCAGTGTCAGAATTTTCCATATAAATTATATATTAAGCTAAGTTATTCATAAACCTACCAGTAAATCTTGTGAACAGTTAATGAAGTTAAGAAAGTAAATTTAACTTTCGTCGTGTGTATGAATTCATCTAGATTAACTAAAAATATGTGAGGTTATTTGTTGTAATATAGGAAATTAGTAGTGTGGAACACATGTCTCTGCATGTGTGTCATTAGATATTAATTAACTTACTCTGTTATGAAAGGGGCTCTTCACTCGCAATCTCAGAGTCACGTCACCGAACATGCTTACCCTTTAAATCGTAGGAGTGCTATAAAGCAACAGTCAATCCCACTATTCGTTGATAAAAGAGTAGCCTAAGAGTTGGCGGTTAATTCTGACATCATTAATAAATTAAGGATAGCTAGCCTAGTTAGCCCTAGTCTACCTTTGCGCGAAGATCAAAACAAATCAAACTATTATAAAAGACAATAAACGAAACCATTCATATTCTCATAGTTCCTAGTGATTTCGAGCTGTCGCCAAATTAACAAAATATCCTTAATGAATGATTTAGTTATCTCCCTACCAAAAGCAATGTCGACGCCTTTTGCGCAATGGAAAATATCGAACGTTTTTATTGCGGTTTAAGACTGAAAATCCATTTTTCTTAAATATTGGAAACCTATTATTCTAACATTACTTCTCGCTATGATTCCTCTTGTAAATTTTCTTCAAAATATTCCTCATGTGAGTTCATCACATTTGATTACTTCATTCGAAAGTGTAGTAATGAAATAAATGGTTTAGATTTAAGCCTGAAAATTAAATCTAAATATATCCCTCACAATGAACAGTTGTCTTTCAACTGTTACATACAACAAACAGAGAACGACTTTTTATAAAACCAGTAGACAAAAGTGAAGTCACATTTTAGAGCAAGGAGTTACATCTATCTAAAACTTAGGCTTGGAATGGCCAGGTGGTTAAGGCGTTGAACTTGTAATCTGAGGGTCACGGGTTCGAATCCCGCCACACCAAACATGCTCGCTCTTTCAGCCGTGGGGACGTTTCATGTGACGTTCAATCCCACTATTCGTTGGTAAAAGAGTAGCCGAAGAGTTTGGTAAGACCCCGCATCCCTCAGATTACGAGTTGAGCGCCTCAACAACCTGACCATGCTGGGCCTTGGGAAATATCCGACACAACAATCCACTTTCAGTACATTAACATATACATTGAAGACAATCATCTGACCGCTGGTATACAGTAGAAAAGAACAGATATTTACATACTTACCTAGGTTTCGAATCTTCCAGTAACAAAGAGTATAATCAACTATGTAGTGAGGAAAACAATTATAAATCTAAATCCAAAGACATGAAAATTTTTTTTTAAAGATACTGTCCTGTGTCTCTCATCCTAGATGTCGCCACCAAAGCTAACTCATGCAACAAAGATCAAACATTTAACCAAACCATAAAAGAACACACTGGTCGTATTCCACTTGTGTTAACAAACTATCAGACCAACAAAAAGATCAAAGATATTACACTCAACACATTATTTAATGAAGACCCTACCACTAGATATCTTTTCAAGGATTAACCAATTATTTCTTACAGACATTACAAAAACCTAAAAGAAATCCTGTGGCACAGTAACCATAAACAAAAATAAAATGATACTTCAGGCCTCACAGGTAACAAGTGTGTTACCTGCCTACACATAAACAGCACTACATACATACGAGGAAAGATCACAACTTTCGACATAAGACAGTATCAGCTATTGTATCTTTACAAAGATGCAATAGTTCATACACTGGACAAACATGCCACCTACTCGCATTGATCGAGCACGAGAACATTTAAATCATTTTAAAATGTAGAATCAAGATACACCTATAGATAAATATTTCACTATCAACGACCGTACATTTGAGGACTTTAGATTCTTTGATTTATCATTGGTCCGACAGACATTCACTTGTTTGTTTCTGAATTTCGTGCAAAGTTACTCGAGGACTATCTGCGCTAGCCGTCCCTAATTTTGCAATGTAAGACTAGAGGGAATGCAGCTAGTCATCACCATCCACCGCCAACTCTTGGACTACTCTTTTACCAACGAATAGTGGAATCGACCTATACATTATAACGCCCCCACGGCTGATAAGGCGAGCATGTTTGATGCGACGGGGATGTGAACCAGCGACCCTCGAATTACGAATCGCATGCCTTAACCCACCTGGCCATGCCGGACCGTTTTGAAGTTAGATACAATGTTTATATGATTAACAAGGCATCGTTTCAAACAGACGAAAGCTCTTGTACAATGAGGACAAGGGCTAACAGTCTAGCTTTGTTACCTTTATTCATAATTATAGTCCTGCAAATAAATCTTACAATATATCTCAAAAGGAGCTTTTGTGAAATTTGAAAAACGTGCTGATTTGAATATAACGACATCAATTAACGAAAATAAATCTTTAATAAGGAAGCTTATGTTAAGAAAGTGAACGCTATAGCAAAAAAATGAAATATTTATTAATGTTGGAAAAGAACCAACGTATATAAAGGAAAGAAAATCCCAACAGCATTTATTACAGATAATAAACTATGATGTGTAAATAAGAATTAAACCGGTTCACCCTCATGCTGGTATAACGTAGGTTTTTTTATAAACAAACAGAACATTCCTGTAAGACTAGTTGTTAATAAACCATCTTCCGAAGCATACAGTTGAGTACACTGTGGCGAAGTAAACGTAGTACAATTACATACCATTTTGTAAAGTGAAAGTTAATAATCTTATGCATGTACAAAAAAAGATATGTACGGTGTATAGAGGAGTATGATAAGTATTACGGTGTATAGAGGAGTATGATAAGTATTACGGTGTATAGAGGAGTATGATAAGTATTACGGTGTATAGAGGAGTATGATAAGTATGTACGGTGTATAGAAGAGTATGATAAGTATGTACGGTGTATACAGGAGTATGATAAGTATGTACGTTGTATAGAGGAGTATGATAAGTATGTACGGTGTATAGAGGAGTATGATAAGTGTGTACGATGTATAGAGGAGTATGATAAGTATGTACGATGTATAGAAGAGTATGATAAGTATGTACGGTGTATAGAGGAGTACGATAAGTATGTACGATGTATAGAAGTGTATGATAAGTATGTACGGTGTATAGAGGAGTATGATAAGTGTGTACGATGTATAGAGGAGTATGATAAGTATGTACGATGTATAGAGATGAGTATGATAAGTATGTACGGTGTATAGAGGAGTACGATAAGTATGTACGATGTATAGAAGTGTATGATAAGTATGTACGGTGTATACAGGAGTATGATAAGTATGTACGTTGTATAGAGGAGTATGATAAGTATGTACGGTGTATAGAGGAGTATGATAAGTATGTACGATGTATAGAGGAGTATGATAAGTATGTACGATGTATAGAAGAGTATGATAAGTATGTACGGTGTATAGAGGAGTACGATAAGTATGTACGATGTATAGAAGTGTATGATAAGTATGTACGGTGTATAGAGGAGTATGATAAGTGTGTACGATGTATAGAGGAGTATGATAAGTATGTACGATGTATAGAAGAGTATGATAAGTATGTACGGTGTATAGAGGAGTACGATAAGTATGTACGATGTATAGAAGTGTATGATAAGTATGTACGGTGTATAGAGGAGTATGATAAGTATGTACTGGTAAAATCAGTGATAAGGCGTACAACGTTAAAATCCGAGGTTCGATTTTTCGTCATTCATAGAGTACAAATAGCCCAGAGTGAAGTTTTGCACAAAAACAGCAAGAAGAACAAAAAATAATTATATTTATGATGAGAAAAAACGTCTGAATTCAACATATACAGTGGTATAAACTGTTCTGAAGTTACAACATATACAGTGGGATAAACTGTTCTGAAGTTAAACATATACAGTGGGATAAACTGTTCTGAAATTACAACATATACAGTGGGATAAACTGTTCTGAAGTTACAACATATACAGTGGTATAAACTGTTCTGAAGTTACAACATATACAGTGGGATAAACTGTTCTGAAGTTAAACATATACAGTGGGATAAACTGTTCTGAAGTTACAACATATACAGTGGGATAAACTGTTCTGAAGTTACAACATATACAGTAGGATAAACTGTTCTGAAGTTACATCATATACAGTGGGATAAACTGTTCTGAAGTTACAACATATACAGTGGGATAAACTGTTCTGAAGTTAAACATATACAGTGGGATAAAATGTTCTGAAGTTAAACATATACAGTGGGATAAACTGTTATGAAGTTACAACATATACAGTTGGATAAACTGTTCTGAAGTTACAACATATACAGTAGGATAAACTGTTCTGAAGTCACAACATATACAGTGGGATAAACTGTTCTGAAGTTACAACATATACAGTGGGATAAACTGTTCTGAAATTACAACATATACAGTAGGATAAACTGTTCTGAAGTTACAACATATACAGTGGGATAAACTGTTCTGAAGTTACAACATATACAGTGGGATAAACTGTTCTGAAGTTACAACATATACAGTAGAATAAACTGTTCTGAAGTTACAACATATACAGTGGAATAAACTGTTCTGAAGTTACAACATATACAGTTGGATAAACTGTTCTGAAGTTACAACATATACAGTGGGATAAACTGTTCTGAAGTTACAACATATACAGTGGGATAAACTGTTCTGAAGTTACAACATATACAGTGGAATAAACTGTTCTGAAGTTACACCATATACAGTGGGATAAACTGTTCTGAAGTTACAACATATACAGTAGGATAAACTGTTCTGAAGTTACAACATATACAGTGGGATAAACTGTTCTGAAGTTACAACATATACAGTGGGATAAACTGTTCTGAAGTTACAACATATACAGTGGGATAAACTGTTCTGAAGTTACAACATATACAGTGGGATAAACTGTTCTGAAGTTACAACATATACAGTGGGATAAACTGTTCTGAAATTACAACATATACAGTAGGATAAACTGTTCTGAAGTTACAACATATACAGTGGGATAAACTGTTCTGAAGTTACAACATATACAGTGGGATAAACTGTTCTGAAGTTACAACATATACAGTAGAATAAACTGTTCTGAAGTTACAACATATACAGTGGAATAAACTGTTCTGAAGTTACAACATATACAGTTGGATAAACTGTTCTGAAGTTACAACATATACAGTGGGATAAACTGTTCTGAAGTTACAACATATACAGTGGGATAAACTGTTCTGAAGTTACAACATATACAGTGGAATAAACTGTTCTGAAGTTTCACCATATACAGTGGGATAAACTGTTCTGAAGTTACAACATATACAGTAGGATAAACTGTTCTGAAGTTACAACATATACAGTGGGATAAACTGTTCTGAAGTTACAACATATACAGTGGGATAAACTGTTCTGAAGTTACAACATATACAGTGGGATAAACTGTTCTGAAGTTACAACATATACAGTGGGATAAACTGTTCTGAAGTTACAACATATACAGTGGGATAAACTGTTCTGAAATTACAACATATACAGTAGGATAAACTGTTCTGAAGTTACAACATATACAGTGGGATAAACTGTTCTGAAGTTACAACATATACAGTGGGATAAACTGTTCTGAAGTTACAACATATACAGTAGAATAAACTGTTCTGAAGTTACAACATATACAGTGGAATAAACTGTTCTGAAGTTACAACATATACAGTTGGATAAACTGTTCTGAAGTTACAACATATACAGTGGGATAAACTGTTCTGAAGTTACAACATATACAGTGGGATAAACTGTTCTGAAGTTACAACATATACAGTGGAATAAACTGTTCTGAAGTTTCACCATATACAGTGGGATAAACTGTTCTGAAGTTACAACATATACAGTAGGATAAACTGTTCTGAAGTTACAACATATACAGTGGGATAAACTGTTCTGAAGTTACAACATATACAGTGGGATAAACTGTTCTGAAGTTACAACATATACAGTGGGATAAACTGTTCTGAAGTTACAACATATACAGTGGGATAAACTGTTCTGAAGTTACAACATATACAGTGGGATAAACTGTTCTGAAGTTACAACATATACAGTGGGATAAACTGTTCTGAAATTACAACATATACAGTGGGATAAACTGTTCTGAAGTTACAACATATACAGTGGGATAAACTGTTCTGAAGTTACAGCATATACAGTAGGATAAACTGTTCTGAAGTTACAACATATACAGTGGGATAAACTGTTCTGAAGTTACAACATATACAGTGGGATAAACTGTTCTGAAATTACAACATATACAGTGGGATAAACTGTTCTGAAGTTACAACATATACAGTGGGATAAACTGTTCTGAAGTTAACGACTCCACAATTAATGAATATAGTTACTTGTTTGGAAAATAGTTCTTGGGATTTACTTCGAAGTGTTAAATTAACACTATTCAAGACTTGAGTTAATCACATTCAACGTGTAAATAAACTAATTACTATTCTGTAAGATATCTTTAGAATTTAGATACGTAAGCTGTTCAAACGTTGTTAGATTCATATGAGATAGTGTTTACACTTGCTTATTATCAGCCTTATTGACTGTATTAGCAAAATCAACAATTTCCTTTACAAGTAAACCATCAGAGGGTCAGCTTCAAACTTATTAATACCCTAATCTGAAGTTAAACAAGTAAGCTTTCTTAAAATTTGTCTGTCTCTTCATTCTGATATGGATGCGTTGTAAGTGTGATATTCAAGTTCCATTATTTGGTCAGACGAAAATAGATCAATATTTGACAGTGGGTGCTGTTTGTTAGCTGCCTTTCTTCCCTTATATACTAGTTCAAAATTAAGTATGATCATTTGTAGATAGCCCCTGGATAGTTACTTCTATAGCTTACTAATGAATGTATTGGGCTGTGTATCACAGATGCATGGTTCGTGTCCCGTTACCGTTAAACGTTACAGTCTATAGTTTTACATAGTGCCAAATCCTACTAGCTACCTCACCTCTACAAGTTGTTTAAACAGTGTAGAACCATAGAGGATTTGAAGTGTTGTTTTTTAATATCAGTTACGTCAGTAGTTTTGGCGCTGTCAAAGCATGAGTTAATCTAAACTTGTTTAGAATCACAAGGACAGGAAGTTAAACAAAATTTTGTAAAATATATGTGGTTCCGGATTTTTTGAACACCCTTTACACTAGGGGCAGCTAACAAACGTAAGTATTGTATATAAAATTCCGAATTCAAGTGAAGGATTGTCATTTTATTAATACACCCGCAACTGAAAATGCACCGTGTTATGCATTTCCATCATGTCACAAAACTTGGACTCGTTGAATCACAGCTCCAGATAGTAGCTTCCAGGCTACGACTAACCCACGATGCTCAGAAAATAAAATATTTATTTTATCATTATATCAAAACTCACACCAATATAAATCTTGCACATTAAAAAATGCCAAGTAGGGCCAAGTGGGTAGCACGCCGGACTATAGAGTTCAAGTCCAGAGTAAAGGGCATGCTCGATTATGGATCCCAGGTTCCAGGGCCAAGTGGTTAATGTGCCGTATTATGGAGCCCACTATCTGTAGCCAAGTGGTCAGCGTGCCGAACTATAGAACCTAGTGATTAGCGTACTGTACTTTGGGAGTATTTGTACTTTTTGAAGTGTATTTGATTTGTTTGTTGAATTGCGCGCAAAGCTACACAAAAGCTATTTTGGCATGTTTGTCCATTAATAGACCAGAGAGAGAGAGAGAGCAGGTGGTCAGTTGCACTTATTACCAGTTCTTGTCCGATCGAATATTGGAAACGTTTTTCCTAACTCTTCTAACGCACCTCCAAAATATGGAGGGTAATTTTACGGTAACGGATCGCGAATCACGAATCCTCGAAGTTGGCTAATCATTACGCTACGTCTCTAACTAAATAAACCCCTCTATTATTAGGTTGCTGAATGGTTTGATTATTTTGAATTAATACAGGTTGTGTATTGTTAGTATACATTCACTTCTAAGTAACTTATATTACTGTCAGCATTAATAACGTTAAATATTGTACTAAAAATTTAATTTCGTCGTATTTTAAATAAGAACAAATTATCTTGTTATGTGACATGCAACTAACAACTATATCGCGTTACTATAGTTACAAAAGTACGGTATTTTAGTCTAAACAGCTTTGACGCAATAGCTCAAACTTACGCACCTGGAGAAATTTTTATTTTCGCTGCAGTTTGCGCATGTTCAAAACAACCAGTTTGTTTACTTGTGGTTATTGGTCTGCAAAGGATCACCATGAAGCAAGGAAATATCTGGATACGTAAATATTAACTCTGTAAACATGGTTCTGTTTATTCTGCTGTTTCACGACGGTTGTAGAACACGTGTTTCTGGCTCAAACTAGATTATTAGTTTGTGTAAAAAAAATATTTCATAAGTGCTGGTAGTTTTGATGATTACTACCGTGTTTCTCCGAAAATAAGACAGGGCTTATATTAATTTTCACTCCAAAATATGACACTAGGGCTTATTTTCGGGGGATGTCTTATTTTGATATATTAAAAAAATGAAGTTACAAAGTAAAAATATTAAACTAACCATTTAAAATAAACTATTATTAAACTATTAAACTAACTGATTAATACTTAAACAAACTAATTAACTAACTATTAAACTAATTAATAAATTAATATTTTTTTATTTCTTTCCTCTTCCTGCCACTCTTAACTAGGGCTTATTTTAAGGGTAGGGCTTATATTAAAACTATCCCCAAAAATCACACTAGGTCTTATTTTATGGGTAGGTCTTATTATCGGAGAAACACGGTAGTAAGAAGAATGGTAGTAACCATATGACAAACGTGAACTGGCAGGTTTGAGCTGACGTTTGTAGTCACCATAGGCCCAGAATGTTGAGGTTACATTTCTGATAAAAGAGCTCTCATGCAAGTTAACACATAAACGGTGTAATGAATTACAAAATAAACATCCAAAATTAGACCACATTCGAATAGTTGTCTACCTTAAAGCGCTCGAGTTTTAAGCATTTTTTAATTTAATATTTAAGAAGCTTAAAATTACAAGAACGTATTGGAAGCGATTTAGTAGTGTGATCTTAACAGTTTTCTGTTTCAATGTTAACGGATGGCATCCGATTTTTAATGAAATCTATAATGTCACTTTAAAATCAAGTAACGTGAAAGGCATAAGTACCTGAATGATTGGCCCGGCATGGCCAAGCATGTTAAGGCGTTCGACTCGTAATCTGAGGGTCGCGGGTTCGAATCCCGGTCGCACCAAATATGCTCGCCCCCTCAGCCGTGGGGGCGTTATAATGTGACGGCCAATCCCACTATTCGTTGGTAAAAAAGTAGCCTAAGACTTAGCGGTGGGTGGTGATGACTAGCTGCCTTCCCTCTAGTCTTACACTCCTAAGTTAGGGACGGCTAGCGCAGATAGCCCTTGAGTAGCTTTACACGAAATTCAAAACAAACAAACAAACCTAAATGATTAAAAAGGAATAATTTTTAACACACTAGCAAATAATCTAAAAGTATTTGCTGCTTCTAAAAATTACTTTCAAAAATAGTTCCCAAAATTACGTCATCAACTGAGTGCACGTTTCACGTGAGAGTGTGAAAAATGCATAACTGTTTTGAAGTATTTTGCACTCGCTACAAGCCTTGAACAGTGCCGTCATTTCACGTTTGGCCCGGCATGGCCAGTTGGTCAGGACGCTCTACTCGCAATATCAGGGTCGTAGGTTCAAATCTCCGTCGCACCAAACATGCTCACTCTTTCAGCTGTGGGAATGATATAAAGTGACGGCCAATCCCACTATTCATTGGTAAAACAGTGTCCCAAGAGTTGGTGGTGCGTGGTGATGACTAGTTGTTTTCCTTTTAGTCTTACACTGCTTAATTTGGGACGGCTAGCGCAGATATCTCTAGTGTAGCACAGCGCGAAATTAAAAAACAAAACAATATTTCTCTTTTAGCTTTAATAATTTATTATGCAAATAGGAGGCATAAATATCAGTAAATATATATAATTCATTGCGACTTTAAGGAGTGAGTTTACTTTATTCATTGAAGATAAATAAATCGATGTCACACTGGATTCAGTTTTACAGCCTCTCAAAAGTGCAACTGGATTAGGCTTTGCCTTGATGCAAAACAACACCTGGTGTCGTATTGCTGTGGACCACAAAGGACGTAAATCTCATTTCACCGAGAAGCTTCTTGGTAATGCTTTCGTTATTTCCTTAATAGACCACACAAAATCAGAGAACATGATGTTCAATGATTAGAAATAGTGTCTAAACTGAAGAATGACCGACCAAAACTGAGACATTATAGATCCCAGAATGACCAACCACAACTGAGAAATTATAGATCCCAGAATGACCGACTAAAGCTGAGACATTATAGATCCCAGAATGACCGACCAAAGCTGAGACATTATAGATCCCAGAATAACCGACCAAAACTGAGACATTATAGATCCCAGAATGACCGACCACAACTGAGACATTATAGATCCCAGAATGACCGACCATAACTGAGACATTATAGATCCCAGAATGACCGACCAAAGCTGAGACATTATAGATCCCAGAATGACCGACCACAACTGAGACATTATAGATCCCAGAATGACCGACCACAACTGAGACATTATAGATCCTAGAATGACCGACCAAAGCTGAGACATTATAGATCCCAGAATGACCGACCAAAGCTGAGACATTATAGATCCTAGAATGACCGACCACAACTGAGACATTATAGATCCCAGAATGACCGACCACAACTGAGACATTATAGATCCTAGAATGACCGACCAAAGCTGAGACATTATAGATCCCAGAATGACCGACCAAAACTGAGACATTATACATCCCAGAATGACCGACCAAAACTGAGACATTATAGATCCCAGGTTACTTTTTCTTATTGCCTTTCTTCAAAATGGTATTTCAGTCATACTCATTTTGATCATTTTTAATTTGAAACTAATAATGTTAATTGAATTTTAACAAGAATTTTTGATAGGAGAATCAATTCTTCAACACTTTCAATCAATAAATGTAATTCTTGAATGATCTATAATTACAGCTATATTATTACTTGCGTAAAGAGCAGTTTATTTGTGAAGTTTTTGTCTTTTTCTGTAATACTTCCCAGATTCAATGTGCTGAGATTGTATCAAGAACGTTATTGTTTGATAAACGATACTGTACAAAAATACTGGATATACATTATTGGTTTATGTATTGATATATTTTATCGAAAATAATTGTGAAAATACACAGATTATTCATACACCAGTTGCAAACGCAGAGTAATTACAATCAAATGGTCAATTTATCATTAGTGCAATATATAAGTACAGAAAATGCAAAATAAAATCTAACTACTTGTACACAGTGCTAGCAGTTTATCTTTGCTTTAAATGGACCAGTCTTATTGATATCCATATTTGGACGTTGTGTAGGTCACATTATATCTGTAAGTATCACGTCAGTGAACGTCATAATTGTAAATGTTCCACCACCAATATTTCTCTCCAGATATCGTTTCATAACGCTGCACGCTTCTTAGATCCTGTCTTGCCCACCATCTCTTGTTTGTGAGGAAATCTCTTGATGGAGAAGGATCTTCCTGTACCTGGCGACACGAAGGATGCCATCAGTTTTTACGTAGAACTCCAACACTACTAATTAAGATACAACATATACTTGTATTTGACTACTATCTCACTTCACAATAGGTGTTATATGTTGAGTTGCATTGTCACTCTCTTGTAGAAACAGCATCAGCCTCCAGTTCTGATCAACCAGTTGTTCTACCTAAAATATTTTGTGACAATCTGTAGAATCTCATGAGAGACTGTGGAATATGATTTTCTTACGTGGTCAACGAAGATCGATGTTTATTGGACTCACTTTAAATTCAGACTAGACCTAAGTCTGTTTAGGATAGTCTAAATAAATCATAGTAAGAATTAGTTGGAATAGTTTATGATACAAATATATACTGGCAAAAACATAAAACCTGTAGAAGAAAGGGAAACAGAGAAAGAATAATATTGACAAGTAATAGAGGACAAAAAGAAATATTACAACATCTAAATATTTAGCCGTTTTTTGGTCTACAAGTTGTTGAAATGGATACTGATTTCTAACATGATTAGGTACAGGTACAACAGTTACCAACTACGAATTACACCCTTAAATACAAATGTGTCAAAAGTTTACTGTGGCTACACTGTTGACTTTTAGGTTTAATACAATTTCGTAATTTATTTCAAGTTCAGAGTTTGTTTGCATTTCATTTTGTTATATTGCGTTACCATGTGGTCAGTTAAAGGCATGGATTTGTGTTACTGTGTGTCCATTAAAGATCTAGTGAATAGTTTTAGTTACAAACAGTTACTGTGAATTAAAGCACACGCACAAGCACAGGACTAACACTATATTAATAACATATTTCTTGTTATAATTAACTTTATTACATGTACAAACCATCAAGCCTCAGATCAGTTTCAGTGTTAAACCAACTAGGGACTAGTTGTGGGTAACATTAGGAGATTAATCTATGGTACATGGTATCAATGGTCAATAAAACTTAGAATTCAAGCTGTACTGGGTATGTTTAACATGTCATCAGGTGACGATGACACTTCACTATGTGTTTAAGATTTCTGATGACAGTCGAAATAACATGTAGACGCATAGTTACTGGTTAGAAACAAGGCTGACGACATAAAGACCTGCACATGGGAGCCTTCTTGAGGGTGGGAGGTTACCTTAACACTTTATTGGCCAATATACATCTACTTTAACAGTGATAGCACTATTCAAATAGGTTACTAGCCCACCTGTTTATCTAGGGTAAATAGGGTCTGTAACAAGAGTTCTGAACAATTAGTAGTAAATACATTAAACACTAGTACTCTGATTGGTGCAGAGTGACACAATTAACTTCAATTGACCAGCTGGTGAATGTAAAAACTGGTGAAAGTCAGACCTAAATACTAATATGTTAAATCATTTATGCATACAAAGTGCTGGTCTAAAAATCTTTGATAGATTATTACACGAAAATGAGATGAGAAAAAACAAATACTGCATTGAGAAACCCTCAGAATTTTATGATGTCCCAAACTTTCAAGACACGTTAAAGAATTCATCCTCATTGGCTTTAGTTTCGTATAACTTGTTTGCCCAGAAGCTGGGATAACCGTTGCTGTTCAGCACATCACAAACATCTGCTCTAAAAGTATAAACTTTATCAGTGAAACAATTATCATTGCAAGCTACAAACCATGTAGATGGCTCAACTAAAGATAGCCAAAATAATAGTATATAAAACATATTGTGAAATGGGATGATCAGGGATATTTTTGTCCAAATGGTTACTCATCCATTGGTTTCAGTTCTCAAGTTTTAAAACAATTAAAATTGGGCAATAAGTAACACACTTATATTTTCCTTTTGCAGCTCTCTTGAAATTGATGAAAATATCATTAGATCTGAGATTTTTGTATTACCTATCCATGGGTATAAAAAATTACCTTTATCCTTTGTTTTTTTATCCAGCACTGAGGATAATATCACCAAAATTTTGAAAATGATGTGAATGGGTGTTAACATATGTATATATATATATATATGTCACATAAGCTAAAAATCAACTTGACCATCGATGATAGTAATCTTCTGAGTAGTGAGGTTGGCACTTCAAACGCAACACAAGAGGGCGCCACATGTTGCAAAGGGAGGGGGAGAGGAGTGTCACCTAGGATGACGATGTTATAGTTCAACAAAGTTTCACAGGAAGGCGCAATTAATTTATGGGGGGCTGAAATTATAGTTCCATATCAGACAGGCGAGAATAATTGGTGATCATATTATAGTACCGCATGGTGGAGAACGTAGTTCCAGACTGTCATGATAGGCATCCATGATTCATAAAATACATGTATCATCATTTTGGTTAATTAATAATAAATTGAATCGTCCTTAAAAGCATGCTTAACATTATTTCATCAGTTAATTTAATTCTCTATCCTAAAAGTACAATATATTAATTATAACTTACTTTTCAATTATCAAGTGTTTCTTAATGAAATGATAAATTATTTATCATAACGTGATCACAGTCACATAGATTTTTACCACATACACATTACATGTCTATAGATTTAAATCGCCCTAAAAAGGGTCTTACGTTTGATTTTCTCATATGAAGAATGTCAAGTGAAAAATCATATGTCTAAAACGAACAAATATATTTCGCGATACTACAAAGTTAGTCCAAGGACCAAGTGATTAAAGTTTTACTAACAATTCGTGTTCGCAACAAAAAACAAACAAACAAACATCAGTTACTATAATAACAAACTCTAATTAATATTCACTTTGCACAAGTAATCAAAATTTTCTTTATTTTAGCAATTAGAGAAAACATTTAAAAAATAATCATCCATACACTTTAACCATAAAACAATAAGCTTGACATTTATTTAAAAAATAAGAAATTTTCGTAAAATATTATCAGATATAAGGTGTTCTTTGGGAAAAAGGATCCTAATATATAATAAATTTAGGTGTACCCTTTACAATTCAAAAATCATAACCTAGAAAGAAAAGACTCTAGAAAAGACAAACAAACAGACTAGAATGGTGAACAAGAGAAACACACGAATGCAAAAAAAAATATCATACCACCTACTTAAAGCAAAATACCTTCAAATATATTAAAGCTTGAATTGAAGGTGTGTTGTATGCCAGTACAGAAGAGTTTTATTTAATACAGTCTTGGCCAAACTATTTATATATTTTATATAAAATAAGATCATTTTTATTAAGGTGGAATAAAAATGCACTTAGAGCTGTGAAAGTGACAAATGCATGTTAAACATCAGATATGTAATTTATATATAGAAATCATGAACGATTTATTAGGACAGCAAACAATTTTATCATACATGTATAGGAAGATATGTAATCCAGCATTTCATCTATCATAACAAATCTTTACCAAAATAAAGCAACAGATTGTTGTCAGTGGTATCTGTAAACATATATCAGTTCATATTAAACATTCTGTGTTTCATTTGTCCTCTCGTTACATGTTGAATACTGTCAATGAAATTATTGATGTAATCCACCGCTATTTCAACCCATCTTGGGTCCGGCATGGCCAGGTGGGTTAAGACATTCGACTCGTAATCTAAGGGTTGCGTCAACATGCTCGCCCTTTCAGCCGTGGGGGCGTTATAACGTGACGGTCAATCCCACAATTCATTGGTAAAAGAGTAACCCAAGAGTTAGCGGTGGGTGGTGATGACTACCTGCCTTTCCTTACATTGCTAAATTAAGAACGGCTAGCGCAGATGGCGCTTGAGTAGCTTTGCGCAAAATTCAAAAACCAAACAAACAACACATCTTGTCCCTCCTGGGTATTTAACATCATCAATACCCAAATACCGACAAGGTGAAACTTGGAACTTGTCTCTAGAAGACGCTACACATCAGTTGCAGTAATTAATTTTCTGTTTCAGTTTTGTTTAACGATTTGCAATAGGATTGTAATCTAGAGACTTTGGTGGCCAAGGCAACCTTGTAAGATCTTTCTGGTACAGATAATTCTGTATAATATACGCATTGTGGGCAGTGACATTATCGTCTTAGAACGTATAGTTATTGCCAAACTTTGCTCTAGCGTATGGAAGAAATATCGCCTGCATGTGATGTCTACAGGTGGCGTCATTGACGTTTCCTTGGAAGATATAAATAGCAGCTTTCCACCATAATGAATAGGTACCCAAACACGTACTATGTGGTCCCTGTGGGGAAAAAAAATCTTCCTTTATCGGTTATCCAGGTAAACAACAAACACGATTCCAACTATTAGTTTTAACAAGCCAGAATTAGGACTGACCTGTAAGTGTTCTAATTGTAACTTGACATGCTGTCGTGACAAAACAACACGGTGACGTGATTAACTATAATTAATATTGGCTTGACCAAACATGATTCTATCCACAGTCCACTGTAATGAATGTGTTCAAGTAATTCCTCTCATAAAGTGTTGAAACACTTCTTTCGGCCTCGAAGTGTTAACTTGATCAAAACATGGTCATCTCGGACAGGAGTTTTTCAGCACTTACTCATAGAAATTTCTATAAAAATGTTTCCTGCAGTCAGATGATGTTTCAAGATTCTGAATACGATAATACACTACTCGTATGACAATATCCGTTTGCTTCATATCATTTCTGCACAGTAGTACAATTTGACTTTCTATAAATACTGGCAGGATGAATAAGCCTAACTCTACACCAATTACTGAGAGATTGTCCGAACAAAGGATTGATCTATTTCTAAAAAAAAAAAATTACCAAAAACACGCCCTTTTATATAAAACAGGTGTGTGTATGCGTTTTAACAAACAAATGCTCAAAACAACTTATACAGAACAGAGTAAGTGAGTGATTGTCCGATCAGATGTTACCTTCTTTGTCACGACTTGGGCATGTACTCAGTAATTATCCACGAATATAGAATATAACATCAATATAGAACAGTACGCAAATAATTTGGACACTTTATAAATGAAATATAAAATGGTGATGAAATTAAAACAAGAACCATTAAAAAAGATCTAATGGCGGTTGACTTTAAGAACAAGAACCATTAAAAAAGATCTAATAGAGGCTGACTTTAAGAACAAGAACCATTAAAAAGATCTAATAAAGGCTGACTTTAAGAACAAGAACCATTAAAAAGATCTAAAAGAGGGTCTGACTTTAAGAACAAGAACCATTAAAAAAGATCTAATAGAGGTTGACTTTAAGAACAAGAACCATTAAAAAGATCTAATAGAGGCTGACTTTAAGAACAAGAACCATTAAAAAAGATCTAATAGAAGCTGACTTTTCATTGGTGGATAAATTCAGTTATCGAGAATTATTGAGGTAGCAGCAAAAGCAAGATTTGATCCACTTATTTTGGACAAAGTTCTCGTAGCTCAGATTGCAAACAAAGTATCACTATAATAACAATAATAAATAAAAGTGATTTATTTGCATCCATTGATTTCTTTCCTTCGCGCAATGTTTATACAAGTCGCATGGAAAGTATCATAAACTTACTACAAAAATATCTAGAAGCGGTTTTGAAAATTCATACAAAATGGTTTGTTTTTTTTCTATAATCTTATTTGTTGTAACATACTTTTGAATGACACACTAAAATACATTCTCTTCTTTATAGTCTCATATCATTATTGTAGATCACAAAGTCCTGTTTTTTATATATCTAGTCAATTTCGATTTCTTTATACTTCAGTTGACATATTTATTTTGAAACTTATTTTGCTGATTCCTGTGGTCACGATCTCTGATGGAAGGGGCAACAAATGGCGCTGAAATATAATTTTTCAAAAATGGTGTTCAATCAGTCTAGGTAATAGTCCACTTCTGACCGAAATTCACTTATATTTAATAAATATACTTTGTTTTCAAAATATAAACTTATTTAATGCATGTGTCTTGTTTGAGTACCAAAAACTGGAAAATAATATTCAATAAATAATCATTCTGAAGAAATACTTTACCGTCGCTATTGTACTCCACACCTAATAAATCTTGTCACTGATGAAAATTAACACAGTCTTCGAACATATATGATGTGACGCTAAAACATTTTTAGGAATAAAAAGAATGTCCAAAGACACTATAAGAAATCAAAGTTATTTGGTTTCTTTCTAAGTCGTCTAAACTTCACACTAAAATCGTTTGCTCTTATCATTAGGAGCTACATCTAATCATTTTTTTCTCAAAGCAACAAAGTATTTACATCATCAATTTCCCTACCTCAAACTGATGTACATATGTTATAATCTACTGTATTTATTGATATTCAAATTCTGTCTGTAGTGTTTTTCAAATATGTTATTTATTAGTGGTTCTTTTAAACCTTTTATGACCTCACATTATATGTATAAACAAAGGCTTTAATAATAAATCTTCAGACAGAAAAAGAAATCACGATAGAAACGAAGCTTGATTAATTGTATTCTCAATGGATAAAAATTTCTTTGTCGATATAAACCTTTTCTTGGAGATAAACAGAAATACCCTTTAAAAAATAATAAATGTGTCGTTTACAGGCTAGACTCCTAGTAGATGCGCAGAAATGAACAACTTTTATATTTTTCTTTGTTAATTACGTTAAATAAATGTTACCAAATAATAAAATATCAGTCCTTCATCTGCTTGTCATCTTCTTCTTCCTCTTTGATCTGAGTGATCTTACTTTCAGTTTATTTTCATCAATCAATTCTTCAATGGTGTTTGCCTCTTTTATCATCTCATATCTTTCTGATTGGACGTTGGTAGATTATAGTAGAATTTCATTAGGTTCAGAAAGACCCTGGACTTGTCTCCGATACCTTATGAGAAAATCAATGAAAAAAATTGGATAATTATCTTTTTTCCTACTTATATCTGAGACAGAGAACAAATTTATTCCACGTAGGTCTGCATTGCGTGTTTAAGAAACAGCAAACCTACATACGTTGTATAATAAAGGCAGTTTGATGCCCAAAACTGAAAAAAAAGAAATTCTTGAAGCGTAAAAATGAAACCACTGTTAATAATAAAACTCTATAAACATTATCACTATGTTAATCACATTTCATACGATTGATGCTTCGAGTCCAAGGATGCTCCTGAAGCTACTTCCTCTGTCAACAGTTATGTTAAATGGTCAAAATAAGTAATATTACTTGACACCACAGTCTTCACTGTAACAGTCTCAAACCATGAATCTTACGCAAATCCTCATTAGGCCCAAAGTTCAAAAGTAAGCTTTACAAAAAGTGACTGGTTTATAGTCAAATGGGATTTTTGTTTTAATTGGTATTTCTTTAAATTTAAGTACAAAAAAAAACTTAAGACGCGATTTATTCGTGGATAAAAAAATGTGGAGTGAAATTCACAAAACTAATCTCATTCAGTCTATGTGGTAAGTAAAAGGATAACATCACCTCATTTACTTTTTTGCTGAGAGGTGCAGTTTTGGGATCGAGTTAATAAAACATTTTATTCAACACAATTTGCTTGCTAAAGAGGTTACAAGAAAACATCAGTGTCTTTAATACTCAAAATTATTCAAATGTCTCTATAAATAGATATTAGTTGTGCTGACGAAAAGAAGGCAGATCAAATACTATATACACGAAAATGGATATTACTATAAGAAGCCTGAGCTTGGTCCTTGATATATCGTAGTCCATTTCTAATAACGAGGAATGAGCTTTCCCAAAACCGGTGTAATTAAGTGACATGTAGCGAATAGAATAAATAGACTAAGCCTCACATTTTGTTCTTGCCGGGATTTGTAATATTTAGAAAAAAATAATTCTTATTTGGCTGTCTCTTGTATAAAAAAAAAAAAAAGACATTAGTTTTGAGGTGTGGCTGAAAGTTTGTGAGCTTCTGTCTCTCAATTTCAAATTCTTGCTTATTGTCTCAGGAATGGTACACACTCTTATTCAAATGGCATTTGAATCGAATAGTTTCTTCCGTAAACTTAAGCCTCATTTGTTGAGATACATTAGGCCCTCTAAATTAACTCAGCATGGAGATTTGGTGTCTAATTCTGGTCTACGTGATCTTTTGGGTTCGTTTTCCACTTCCATGGTTAACAATAAAATCCGTCTTTTCTAGAATGTTTTGCTCTTTGGCTCTGCATCCATTGGAAGTCTTACTGTTTCTCTTACAAAGAGCTGTGACATATATTCTTCCCAACCATGATTTTATTTAAGGTTTTATTGCACATTCAAATGATCATAAATTTGTCAGTGCCAAACTTATGTATACTAATTACACTGTCTATGGTGCTATGGCTCGCTCCTGTAAAATCACACATCCTGAATAAGCACGTGATTACAACCTCATGAAGTGTAATTAACCAATATATACAATAAAAGTATTGTACGATAACTATATAAAAACAAATTCAGTAACAGATCTTGTGTCTTATGACGATGCTCCCATAGGAATGGTACACCATCAGTCTTAGTTTCATCTGACGATGCTCCCATAGGAATGGTACACAATCAGTCTTAGTTTCATCAAATGCCACCTCTTAATCAGAAGAACAAGGTCGTTAAATGTGAAAACCAATATTTTCACATTTCTGCCGAAATTATAACTAGCAAATTAATCAGTGGGAAAATACTTAAATACTTTTTAAATAAAAAAATGTTAAAATGAAACAGAATAAGTCTGGGAAATAAGACGTAAGAATGAGCAAACAATTATGTGATAAAAACAATAAAGCCTACAAAGGAAACAAGAATGGAAAATAGTTGGATGCTAGAACCACTTGGTAAGAAATTGCCACCATATCATTTCGTTAATGAAAGAGAAAAACTAGTCTCTATCAAATCTGGATATGAGCAGAAGTGACTCTCCATCTCAAACATAATAATTTAAAAATGTTTTTGTTTCTTTTGTTTTAAAGAAATAATACAGAGATCATATTGATAAGCTATCAGCTACACATATAGTTCCACTAACCATGACACACAGATCTAAGGTGGTTTTGTTGTCTTGATATTTTTACATGTTCCACAATAATTCCTTTACGCCGAATTCGAAAAAAAAATATCCATTTTTCTCCATCGCGTCCAGATTTTACACGAAACGTCAGACGTGCCTTTAGTAAAGTAAATCATTTGCACTGAAATCAGGTCACATTTTGTTATGCTTGAAATTTAAAATGATAATAACCACTAGTTACAAACTTCTCTAAAGGAATCGCGAAGATAGAGTTTTATCCAACGTTTCAGAACTCACGAGAAACACACCACTAGTATATAAACAAGTAACAGGCCGCATTATGTGTCATTCTGGATAGTATTTGTTTGCACGTGCACATTATGTATTTTATTAGTCGCTCTGTCAACAAGAGGCTGTTGTATCTGTTGAGCCTCGGATTAGGAATCTGACTTCAGATAAACAGTTAGAAAGAACAATGAGTAAGTTAAAAAACAGGCATAGATTGTGTTTTTAAGACGTTATTGACAACAAGGACCTAAATTACCGAAATATGGTGGATAACATGCTCGAGTTGGATTCTAAAATGTGTTATTCATACTTCCTGTCCTCACATATTAACAATTATGAAACAAAGGTTTCATAAAGGAATCATGGATGTGGGAAGGATGGATGATTACTGTTGGTTATTGAAACGAGATCCTCCAGACGCAATATATGTTTGTTTATTTTTTGAATTTCTATCAAAGCTACTCGAGGGCTATCTACGCTAGCCGTCCCTAATTTAGCAGTGTAAGACTAGAGGGAAGGCAGTTAGTCATCACCACCCACCGCCAACTCTTGGGTTACTTTTTTACCAACGAATAGTGGGATTGACCGTCACATTATAACGCCCGCACGACTGAAAGGGCGAGCATGTTTGGTGCGACGGGGATGCGAACCCGCGACCCTCAGATTACGATTCGAGTGCCTTAATCACCTGGCCATGCCGGGCCCGCAATATATAAAATAAAGACCACGACACGTAGTTTTGAAATCAAAAGACGACGATTTCATAGCGAATCAGGATGAGTGAAGATACACAATCGTCAGACATCAATGCTCTTCAATTAGTTTGTATTTTTGTTAAATTTGTTCATTCTGGTAAGCGAAATAATAATTTGATACAAATAAGAGTTTTACTTCTTCCCGACAAAATTAATATTGTTTTGCGATCACTGTACTGAATTATGGAAATACTGTTATTAAAACCAAAACAACTTTTATGAAGTTTAAATTTGCAGGCCTGTGTTACTTTATGAATATAATATAAAGGTTGCTTCGCCGAACACTTATTTACCAGAAATACAAATTGTTGTATTTTATCTTTTTTCTGAAATATGTATCTTAGCTGTACGTCTTTGTTAATAGCATTTTAAGCTCATTTGTTTAAGCCATTACATACATCTATATGATAAAATGTGGATTAAATTGTATTTCACTTCAAAGTCCCAAACAGTAATTTATTTTAAGAAATAACGATTTGTTTGTTTATTATTAAGCACAAAGTTACACCTGTGTTCATCTCATCTTTTATCAGTATAAGTCCTTAAAGTCCTCAGAATTAATAAAGGAGTCAGCAACAAATTCCTTTCACAGTCTTCTCAGCAGAACCAGTTTATAACATTAATAAATGAAACTGGCTTTAACCCAACTAATAAAATACAGAAGAATACATTTCCATTAGAATGAAGTTTTGGCTTTAGATCGACCACATACACATACATCCAATCCAAATGATATTACTTTCCCTAGATTAAAATTTAAGTTTTAAGTCAGTCATTGAAATGCATAGCAAACAGTTTTATTATAATGAGAGTTGACACCTCCATCTGATTACAGTAACCACCCACCATATGGCTTAAGAGTATCAAAGACCTCTATTGTAGAGCGTGAGTTGACACCTCCATCTAATTACAGTAACCACCAACCATATGGCTTAAGAGTATCAAAGACCTCTATTGTAGAGTGTTATATAGTTGAATAAGATTATCACTTTCACCTCGAATACGGTTTTTTCTCACATAAACACAAACGTACAAACACGAAAACAATAGATTAGTGAGAAATGCATTAAAGTAATCTTCAAAATAATGATGCTAAGCTAAGATGGAAGACAGAACAACGTCACCTCAACTCGATGTAATTTGATCTGTGATATCAAACAAGGTTGGTCCTTTGGTAAAAAGTAACTGAGAAGGAAGAGTGAACACAGCTTCACTTAAACAGTAAGTTTAATCTATGTTTTTGGAATTCTTAACAAACATAACGTAATCAAGATATGCCGAATAGTCTACAAATAATGTAAAATTATGTGACATTAAATCTTGAACAAGTAACCAGAAGGCTGACACTAGATATCCCCTTACTCCTGCATCCTAAAAATACGGCGTCACTCTGATCAGCTGCCTCAGGAAAGGGGAAGATAAATACGTCATAGTTTTTAATACGTCATAGTTTTTTTAAAATGGCCACTAGAGAAAGCGTTGTTACACCGCAATGACACGCGACCATAATGTAAGATTACGTAACAGGAATAGTGTGTGTTTTCTTATAGCAAAGCGACATTGAGCTATCTGCTGAGTCCAATCGAACCCCTAATGTTAGCGTTGTAAATCCGTAGACTTACTGCTGTACCAGCTGGAGACGATAGGAATAGAAGTGGAGAACGTGTTTCTAGGCAACCACAATACAATGACTCATACAATACATGTCTCAACATAAATACAATTAATTATTAATTATTTAGTTAATTAAATCAATTATAATTAATTCGTTCAAAAGAAAGATGCTCATCATTAAATTAATTATATTTTGTTAAAATTTAAATACTCATAAAAGACAATATCTTAATTAAAGCTCACTCAATCAAGTGTTTAAGGACATTCAGTATTAATTTTTAGTTAATTATAATTATAATTAATCAGTTTTGGTTACTAATTCAATACTTAACTAAATCATTTATAATTAATTCGTCCTAAAAAGGACACTTAACTCCAATTCGTTAGTAATTAATTGGATTCTAATTAAATTAAATCCCGTAAAAGGATGCTTAGCATTAATTAATTAAGTCAATTATAATTTTTGTGTTATAAAAGTATGCTTTTTATTAACCTAATTACATTTCCGTACCAGTTAAATTGTCCTAAAAGGAAAATATCTTAATTAAAACTTACACAATGAAGTGGTTAAGGTTTATCAGTATTACTTTATTAGTTATTTACATTTTCTTACTATATTTTAATCAATCAAGTGATTAAAGATTTTGAGTAACGTAAATACAACTGGAAGTTCTTGACACAATAATTTTTAAATTACTTATTTTCTCAATTTTACAATCAGATCCAGATTAACGTTTATTAAGAACATATTAACACGAACACGTCATTTAATTTTCATTATTTTAACGAGTGTCCACTTCTACAAATCAGAACGTACTGCCTGTTGCTAGATCATCCACGAATGAAAGAACATATTGCTAGGCCACCATGACAGGCGGCCATGATACATAACTATAGGTTTAAATCACCCTAAAAAGAGTGATATCATATTATGTATGAGTTAAAACCTTTACTACTTTTGACTTCATACAAGAATTTATACCGTCAATTGAATGTTTATTATGTGATAAAACTTTTACTACTTTGACTTTATGAGTTGGCATAATATTTTACGCGTGAATTTTATCTTATATTTTACAAAGGCAGATTTTCGCATATATATATAATTACTATTACATATATTTGTTGGTAAAAGAGTAGTCAAAGAGTTGGCGGTGGGTGGTGATGACTTAGCTGCCTTCCCTTTAGTTTTACACTGCTAAATTAGGGACGGCTAGCGCAGATAGCCCTCGTGTAGATTTGCGCGAAATTCAAAAAACAAAAACGAACATAGTGAACGAGTTCAGCCAAAACTACCTTTCATATTACCCATATTACCAGATGAAAGCAAACAACCAATGAGGAAGGAAGAAAGTCAATGGAGCTTACTCAAACAGTACCACAAAATATTTGGTTAAAATGCTTTAGATATTATTCTCCATTACTATTGGCTGCAAACTTATCACGTCATATGGATAGGCGGGATTTTTAAGAATATACGACAATCTAGTACGTTTCTGAATCGAAATATGTCCATTCTGGCGTCAAATGGAAATATGTTAATAAACGTGTAAGGTATTCCTATTCGATACAAGTCATTCAACTGCTCCTTGTTGGCAGGGGAGGTCAGCCAGATTTATGGTTACAAAAAATGTAATTGTTTTTTTTAAATATTATAATCACATATTATTTTCCCACGTAACCTATATTACCAATATAAGTACATAAATATATAATGTTTCTTACGTTTTTGATTTTTTAAATCCATTTATATTTTTAAAACAATAACAAAATGTGGCACTGAATTCCTCAATAATAATAAAAAAAACGGTTATAACAAAGTCTTTGGGAATGTTGTGTGTTCTTTCTTGTGAAACAAATTTGGTTTGGCCATCGTGAATATGAACTTATAAGCGAAAGTAACAAAAAAGGATATGTTATAGTACGTCAAACTCACTACACCTGCCAAATCCAGTAACAATGAGGCCTTACACCTAATAACACGGCTCATCAGACAGGTTGGGATGCGTGAGACGTATTTGTAGCCTATGTGCTATTTATATTATCAGTATTCATGAACAACGATTGGTATGGTGTGAGCTAGATTTAGTGAGTAAAATGTTATTATAATAAATTTAGTGAAGTCGTTTTGAAATCAAATTTTTAGATTAGGGATTAAAAACACAATGCAATTTGATTATTTTATTTACAACATCGACTATTTATCTTAAATAATAGGGTAAAATAGATTAATTTAATCGGTATGCGACCACGATTAGACACGATGTTCCAATTAAGCTCCTTTATTAGTTCTGCTTTATGCTAGCATCCTAAATTCGCTTCTACGGTCACCTACTTTTATTTCCTATGTATTAATTAACTAACAAAATACTTTTTTTTACTATTAAAGCATAACTCAAAATAACAAGTATCATAACAAGCTTCCACAAATTTTCTTTTCCCTACCTACTTTTGATACGTAGACATGTCTGATGTAAATTAATAGTGTAGATAAAAGTAGTTCTAATTATGTTTTAATGCTCTCAAATTTTTTACTCTTAGAAAACATTTTGTTAAATCTAGAAGATGTTCACACATTATTTCTTCTTCATTATCCTCCAGGTCTTCTATCACTACTTTGACCTCCCTGTTTCCTCATGAAAATATACATAGAAAGGGCGTTTGAATGTTATTAAGTTTTGACGTATCTTTCTTGATTCCTGTTTTAATTGGAAATGAATAACACAATGTACGTGCTCAGGACTGTGTTTAGTTTTGTACAATCATTTTTCGGTTTAACCTGTTCAGTGCCGTAGACGAGATAACTCGTCCAAGCCGATCGGTAACACAGTGCCACGGACGAGTTAATTCGTTCTCAATAATACCTAACTTCAAGGCTAGATGTCAGAAACATACATGCATTTGACTTACATATTGTTTCACTTTCGATCCAAAATGGCGTCACGAAAGAGGTTGCAAAATGAAGAAGCATTAGAGTAGCTTAGCGCGAAAACAATAAGTGCATGTAGTCTTCATTAACATTGTTCATCTGAAAGAGTCTGCCACCTGCATGTTTAGATGTCAACCCAGAGGTTAACGTGCCAGGTTGTGGATTTAGGAATTTTCCGTAGTTTGCGCTTTGTCACCGTCACAAAATAAACAAATCCGGTGGGTGTGTTTGACAAGAATTCACCAAGTATTTACATTTGATAATGTTGACCAGCTGCATTTGTATTCAAAGTTAGGGACATCTTGTGTAGCCAGCCTTCTTATTATCTTTCCACGAATTTCAACGAACAAACAAGCTGTTCAAATTTGATCGAAATTCAACAGTGCCGCACATGACCCTATTAAGGATAATATGGTACTTAATGGTTCATTTAACAAGCAATATCTGACTATTTTGGTAGGTAGTGGAGTATCGTGTCAGTTTGTTTGTTATTAATTTTGTGGAAAGCTACACGAGGATTATCGGCGCTAGCCGTCCCTAATTTAGCAGTGTAAAACTAGAGGGAAAACAGCTAGTCATTACCACCCACCGCTAACTCTTGGGCTACTGTTTTACCAACGTTTAGTGGGATTGATCATCAGATTATAACACCTCACGGCTGAAAAGGCGAGCCTGTTTGATGCCACGGGATTCAAACCCACGACCCTCGGATTACGAGTCAAGTGCCTTAACCACCTGGCCATGCCGAGTCTGTAGTCTAACACAATAGTAAATCTGGAATTCTAAAAGTGGATTTTATGGTTGTATAGAACGTGATCCATATGCCATTTTACTGTTATTTCTTTCATCCGAGTAGTCCTTAAGGTGTTTTCACCCTACCAAAGTGGACAATACGTGTCCATGAATCTGCCGTTAATTTTAGTACCCTTCTTGTCTTTGTAACATTTTTGCAGTCACTTAGAAAATATCGGTTAATTAATTAATATTATATCATTATCCTCTTTCTGCTCTCATTTCCATTTGAGGGTAAGTCGTCGGATATATCCGTAATTTTGTCACATCTGTTCACAAAGAAATCTCTCTTCACGTGCCTGACATCACATCTTCTGCCAAAGTTTCTCTGACCTCTCTTACGACTAACTTTTTTGAGCAGCTGGTGTGTCGTCGTAATCACATCCACGCCTGCCACACTTCGGACATTATTCTACTTAGTTTTAGTTAGATTTGAAATCTACCTAGTTTCCATCTGAACAAAAAACAAACTCTAAGAGATTATGGTTTCTTGTTTTATCAGTTAATTACAGGTTTCGCAACAAGTTTGAGAATGGTAAGTAGTCCATAAATAAAGTACTACAACGATGATATGATTATTACCTGAATTAGGGCAAAAAAGGTATTTAATTATACTGGCGAAAACTAGTAATAACCTCCAATTATGTTATCCAATTATTAATAGGCGTAAACCTCTGGATTTTAATGAAATACTTCATATTTTCGAAATTTTTCAGAAAAAAACAAATAAATTCCGGATATAGTTCCTAAAAAAATTTCCTTCCACTTATTCTAATTTGTGTCAAAGATCGCTTGTTAATTAATTTTGTTTTGAAAGCATAGTACTTTCTAGAGAAAAATGTTAAATATTTGTTTTGACCTTAGTGACATCTAGTGATGAAAGTTATCCTTAAATAAGCTAAAAAACAGTGTTCGTTACTGGCGGAATTTTGGTAAGACAATATTAATGTCATTAGGACTAACTACAACATTTGGATAATTGTCCTTACTTCTCTTAAGTGATTAACCAAATTTAATTAAGAAAATGCATAGTTTATAACTGTATCTACTTAAGTAAAGTATACAATTAAGTTAGGAACGCCAAACGAATTAAGCCACGAAGAGACATGAAGCTTAACCCTAACTGCTTCGCCAATTTTGAATAAGAACTCGTGTGTAATTTTAAAAGTTAAGTGAAGTACATGTACTGGCTTATCAAACGGTGTTTCAGTTTGAATATTAAAAGATTTTGCTAACTGTTTTAAGTGTTCCTTTATACGGTTTTTAAGCTAGAAAGTTTTAGTAAATTGTCCATCAAGCAGTACATGTTGTGGTTTTCTTTTTTATACCATAGTCGTACGGTAATCACAGTTTTAAAGTTCTGTGACGTTTCAGAAGTCATAGAAATTAAGTCATGTGTATAAACGTACAAATACAGCGTGATTTTATACATAGAAAACTAGGTTTTCGCTCTTACTCGTTGGACAAAGTGTTTATGTGTTTTAATATGTTAATGAAATCTGATTGGCTTATCACTTGAGAAAAAAAAGTTTTTTTGTTTTTTTTACCTTAACGGCTGTTTTACACTGCCTTAGACGAGACAACAGCTCTAACTGTTTGGTTTGAATTTCACGCAAAGCTACACGATGGCTATCTGAGCTAGTCGTCCCTAATTTAGCAGTATAAGACTAGAGGGAAGGCAGCTAGTCATCACCACCCACCGCCAACTCTTGGGGTACTCTATTACCAGCGAATAGTGGGATTGACTATCATATTATAACGCCCCCACGGCTGAGAGGGTGAGCATGTTTGGTGTTACGGGGATTCAAACCCGCGACCCTCAGATTACGAGTCGGGTGCCTTAAATACCTGGCCATGCTCTAAAGAACCAAGTTGTTTTTATGTATCTCAGAAGGTCTTGAGTCTGAACGTTGATAGTAAATCTTTTAAAGTTAACTAAAAATTGTTGGTGAAGTTAGAGCTATGACCGAACACGTTTTATAGCATAACTTTTGTCACGTTAAAGTTTAAATCTGCATAGTAGAATACAAATTAATATTTTTATATAAGAGATATTAGTTATGGTAAATAGGTAACACCTGAAGATAAGTTGTATTAACGTTACACTGTGGAATTGTTAAGAATTAGGATTCAGCTTGTAACCTGTGTGAAGTGTTTTGAGCATATTTATAAATATTTTACAGATTTTGTAAACATTCATCTTTGTTTATAATTTCTTTATAAGCGGTTACTTTTTCCTTAGAAAAACACTGAACCCAAAATACTTAATTTTTATTAATAAAAAACAGTATAAATGTTGTTTGGTAATTCACAATTAATATGATAAAATACATCGAATTGAAAGTAGCTTTTATTTTATTTATTTTTTTTGAACATAGGATCTTGTTTGTTTTCGGAATTTCGCACAAAGTTACTCGAGGGCTATCTGTGCTAGCCGTCCCTAATTTAGCAGTGTAAGACTAGAGGGAAGGCAGCTAGTCATCACCACCCACCGCCAACTCTTGGGCTACTCTTTTACCAACGAATAGTGGGATTTACCGTTACATTATAACGCCCCCACGGCTGGGAGGGCGAGCATGTTTGGCGCGACGCGGGCGCGAACCCGCGACCCTCGGATTACGAGTCGCACACCTTACGCGCTTGGCCATGCCAGGCCCGAACATAGGATCTAGCTTACTGGGTTGAATATGATATTCTGATGAGAAATACCAAACTACCTACATCCAAATAACGTTGTAAGAAATTACATAAGGTAGCCAAACATTAACAGGAAAGACGGTTTATATCAGATCCAGGTACAAAGTATTTCAATACTGTTTATAAGGTAAACAGTAGATAATGAATGACTTTATGGGATACAGCTCCCCTCTAGTACAGCGGTAAGTCTACGGACTTACAACACTAAAATGAGGGGTTCTGTTCCCTTCGGTGGGCTCAGCAGATAGCATGATGTGGCTTTGCTGTAAGAAAAACACACATTTTATGAGATACAGAGTTCAATATTGCATTCGTCCTTGTCTGTGCTTTTCTTGCTCCAACATTACAGGCTGCTTGAGTTGGTGTAAAGGTGTGGGGAATGTTTTTGTAGAAAAGGCTAGGTGCTTTGATTTCTTATGTAGGGTGAATAACGCCTAAGCTTGTCTGATTACCATTGCAGATCATATTAATATCTTAATGGATACGTACCCTAATGGACTAGTTCTCTTCCAAAATGATAATGTTGCAATTCACTACATTCACGTGTTAATCAGAAGGGCTTGACAGGAACTTCACTCATCTTTCTTAGCCAGAACAATAGCCTACCTTATTCCAGTTGGTAACTTTGTGATGAACATGAATACCACATTCATCTGTAACCCATGTCACTGTATGTGTCATACTATACGTTTGAAAAGGATTCTAATAAAGCAATCCGCCAGCGTACAACTGATTGTTATCTGTGTTCGATCCCATGAAAGCAGGACATAAAATCAACAACAAACAATATTACATTTAAGTGTAAAGAGGTTGACGATCGATATTAAAACCTGGTTTTCATAAACATCTACAAAATCTACTTATGAGAGTAAAAAGTTACTGGTTATTTATTTTCGAGTACAAGCACATAGAGAATTGAACCTTATATCTTACACTTGCAAATTTGTAAACTTACTAGTCTAATAACTTTGTTTCTAAAAGTTTCAATTTTAGGCCAATCAGAGCAAGGATGAATTGAGCCTTAACTGTTCCATACTGAGAAGTGAAACTTAGAGAGTAAATGAAGAGATTTTCAGGGTTGTCGTGTATTTATTCCTATACAGGAGGACTTGTGTTTTTTTAGGGTGGGTATATGTATTAGAAGTTATAAGCCCCCACCCCACTGGTACATCGATAAGTCTACAGGCTTACAACGCTAAAATCAGGGGTTCGGTTCTCTTCGGTGGACTCAATAGACAGCCCGATGTGACTTTGCTATAATAAAATCGCACGCACACATACCTTATAATGTTAATATAGTCAAATACAACGATATTCAAATGTGTAAAATTTTTTCCAAGTATTTCAAATGACCTCCGATTGATTATATTTCTGCTTTAAATTTTTATTATGTATTAAGCGAAATTAAATGACAAGAAATACACTGAATAACGCGATTTCTTTATTTTAAGAGACTGTTTATTTCAAATAACTCAGAGTAATTTGTATGCGTAATCCCTATGGATATATTCACATATTTATAATAACTATTTACTCATTTTAACCAACCCAATTTTTAAGGCCCGGCATGACCAGGTGCTTAAAGCGCTCAAATCGTAATCTGAGAGTCGCGGGTTAGAATCCCCGTTGCACCAAATACGCACGCCTTTTCAGCCGTGTGGGGCATTATATTGTAACGGACAATTCCACTATTCGTTGGTAAAAGAGTAATCCAAGAGTTGGCGGTGGGTGATAATGACTAGCTGCCTTCCCTCTAGTCTTACACTGCTAAATTAGGGACGGCTAGCGCAGATAGCCCTGATATAGCTTTGCGAGAAATTCAAAAACAAAGAAACAAACAATAAACATTTTAAACACTGGATACTTAGAATTTTCGGTCTGAACAGTAACTTATGCACAAGGGATATAAACAGTTAGTTCAGGTATAGCCGTCACAAATTTGAGCTACTGACAAAATGGAAGGCAGTCAATCACAGCACCAACCGCCACAAGTGCTTTGTCCCACTTTTATCAAGCAAACAACGGAATGTGCTGATCTTTCATAATGTGTGCACGTTTAAAAGTATGGATCATTTTCGGCAGGAATTACGTCTCGAACCCTGAACCCTTTGATTGAAACTCTATGTACGACTAATACTGGGCTATACTCGGAACAAGTGCTGGAAGCAATTTTACTATTGTCAATTACCACGTTGATATCGCTAACATAGCCTAACCATATACTATTTCACCCATGTGTAATAACATTTACTGTACCAAAATATCAAATATTGAAAAAAAAAACTTTATAATACATCCAAATAAACAGCTACAAATTCAAGATATTTTGCGTTATTTATTTTCGTGTTGAAGTTGTATGTTGCTAAAATATTTACCATCCTAAACAAATAAAAGTAAAAAACATCTTGTGTCTTTAGCTTAAACAGTTAATTTAACAGCATTACAGAAAAGTTTTTTTAAAATCGCTGTTGTTCACTCATGACTGTACGCCCATAAAATTCTGTATCAAAATGTATTACTGTTAAATGTTAATAGATAGCAATAGTATCGCTACCATAATATATATCGATGTATTTAATTTGTCGTAAAACATAATTTCTGCTCATCTGTTTAAGGTGATATTGAAAAATAACCTTTCATACTTAAAAACAGAAAAATATTACATATAAATTAGGAAGTTAAACTTCGAATATAATTAATAAAAAGTAAAAGTTTCCTAGAGCTTTGAGCACACTCCTAATGCTTTGAGAGCCTGGCATGGCCAAGCGCGTTAGACGTGCGACTCGTAATCCGAGGGTCGCGGTTTCGCGCCCGCGTCGCGCTAAACATGCTCGCCCTCCCAGCCGTGGGGGCATATAATGTGACGGTCAATCCCACTATTCGTTGGTAAAAGAGTAGCCCAAGAGTTGGCGATGGGTAGTGATGATTAGCTGCTTTCCCTCTAGTCTTACACTGCTAAATTAGGGACGGCTAGCACAGATAGCCCTCGAGTAGCTTTGTGCGAAATTCCAAAACAACCTAACCTAATGCTTTAAACTTCCATAAATGTTGAGTTTATTACATTGAAATGAGTTTGGAGCTTCGTTACGTCGTTACAGGACATGTCGCTACATCCAGTAATGCTCTATCAAAGGACTGTTTATCTTAACAATATGTCATAAAGGTGTCATTTCCAAAGCGCTCCACTCCCTCGTATTAGTTTTTTATGTTTCACCTGTGTACGAGAACAAATATTTTACAGTGCCTGTTTCAAGATTATTGCTGACCAGAAATCCATGGCCATTTATATATATATTTTATGGAATAGCACGAGGTGTGCAACAGTTAAGCAAATATGCTGTGGAAGTGCTGGTGCACGAGTGATTGATGTTGCTTTCTACATAAAGATATTTATTTAATTATGTTGTGGGGTTCATATGTGTTGAAGGATTGTACAATATGTCTCACGTTACTCAGAGGCATGACCAGGTGGTTAGGGCGCCCGACTCAGATTACAGATTCGAATATCTGTCACACCAAACATGCTCGCACTTTAGCTGTGGGGCATTATACTATTACGGTCAATCCCACTATTCGTTGGTAAAAGAGTAGCCCTGTAGTTGGTAGTGAGTAGTAATGAATAGCTGCATTCCCTCGCGTCTTATGCTGCTAAATTAAGGACGGGTAGTGCAGATAACCCTCGTGTTGTAGCCTTGCGCGAAATTCGGAAACAAACACACTCATCACGGTATGTGTACACCATGTTTTTCTTGATTGTCTCGTCTTTAAATTACCTCGCCTTTGCTTGTGTACCCATGTTTTGGATATTATAAATCCCTAAACTCAACATACTTTATGATCTGAATGAATGAACATTTTGCAGTGGAAAGGGTATTATATGTACCCTTTCACAAACGATCTATTTTTTTGGCGGCGTCACACCACCTACCAAATACTAAACAACGCCAAAATATAGTTCTTATAGATCTCGTTCCACCGCGCTTTAATATTGGCTGTGATTGTCACGTGACTTGTTGATTTGCTCATTAATGAGAATTTGAATATAACGTTTCCAGCTTTGTAGGTAACGATGTAACAAGAACATATTTCATGGAAATTCTGATATGGTAGAAATGTTTACATTAGTTGTCTTAAAACGATAATTTTTAACTGATGACAGGATTAAGCTTGACAAAAGAAATTTAATTTAATTAAAGAAATTTAATTCTTTGTTACCAGATGTTGTTACATTATCAGGAGAGACTTCTGGTCAGTTCAAATCAAACTGAAGTTGACCATGTAGGTTAAAACCACAAGATAATATGAGATTAGAACATGAAAGTTGGAAAGAGAAAGTTGCTACTTCAAACATTCTCTGATGTACTAATTCACGGACAAGAGCTTAAATTAAATGTTACCCGAATAAAAGATAAAAAAGGCGAACTTCTATAACAATGCCTATTTAAAATAAGTTTGTTTGTTGTTTTCAATTTCGCACAAAGCTAGATGTCTCTAATTTAACAGTATAAAACTATAGCACCTCCCCCAGTGGCACAGCGGTATGTCTGCAGAGTCACACTGATAAAAACCCATGGTGGACAGAGCACAGATAGCCCATCTTGTTGCTTTGTGTTTACTTCTACATAAACAAACAAATTAAGACTAGAGGGAAGGTAACTTGTCATGATCACCCACCGCCAACTCTTGGGTTACTTTTTTACCAACTAAGAGTGTGATTGATCGTCACATTATGACGCCCCCAGGGCTGAAAGGGCGAGCATGTTTGGTGTGACGAAGATTCGAACCCACGACCCTCAGATTACGAGTCGAGCGCCCTAACCATCTGCTCATGCCGGGTCTTAAATAAGATTACTTTTTCTTATCCTCCAATGTCTCCGCCACTAAACTTGAATACTTACAAAGGCACAGTCGCAGAGGATACAATGAAGAATTCTCATCAAACAGCACTGCACTGAGGAGACGAAGTGCGCTTTGTCTTGTTCAAAATATTTTTTTTTGGGGGGGGGTGAACAGAAACCTTAGCTATAGTTTCAAGACGATCCACAAAGACTGGGGCTTTACTGTTTTAAAAACGTGAACAAAAAACTTAGATATGGTTTCAAGACGATCCAGAAATACTGGGGCTTTACTGTTTTAAAAACGTGAACAGAAAACTTAGATATGGTTTCAAGACGATCCACAAAGACTGTGGCTTAACTGTCTTAAAAACGTGAACAGAAAACTTAGATATGGTTTCAAGACGATCCACAAATACTGGGGCTTGACTTTTTAAAAATGTGAACAGAAAATTTAGATATGGTCTCAAGACGATCCACAAAGACTATGGCTTAACTGTCTTAAAAACGTGAACAGAAAACTTAGATATGGTTTCAAGACGATCCACAAAGACTGTGGCTTAACTGTCTTAAAAACGTGAACAGAAAACTTAGATATGGTTTCAAGACGATCCACAAAGACTGTGGCTTAACTGTCTTAACAACGTTTTTGTTTAAATTATTAGATCCACATTAATAAAGTTTCAAATTACTGTTATATTATTAACGTTCTATTCGTTTTTCTTCTTCTTATGTCTCGAGTTTCAGTTGTTGTTGTTTTTAATCAGCTTATACTTGTTTTGAGAAATTAAGTCTACAACCAACGTAATAAACTGAATCAGAGTAGATAATGTATTGACATGTTGCTCGTCTTGTGGTGAGACTAGTTAGTTTATTTCAGTGACTCTTCCAACTAAAAATGTGAATATCTGGAATTTGAGATTCGTCAGTGTAACAAAACGTCTTCCACAATACTTCAAATACTGTTTTATTTACATAATAGGGCCTGGCATGGCCAAGCGCGTAAGGCGTGCGACTCGTAATCCGAGAGTCGCGGGTTCGCGCCCGTGTCGCGCTCAACATGCTCGCCCTCACAGCCGTGGGGGCGTACAATGTGACGGTAATTAACCCACTATTCGTTGGTAAAAGAATAACCCAAGAGTTGGCGGTGGGTGGTGATGACTAGCTGCCTTCCCTCTAGCCTTACACTGCTAAATTAGGGACGGCTAGCACAGATAGCCCCTCGAGTAGCTTTGTGCGAAATTCAAAACAAACAAACTTACATAATATTCCTGTATTAGCTCAAGCAACAAACATCGGTGTCACACCTTGTATTTCAAGTACTGTTTGTGCACTAACGGTTTTAATGTTAATTTTTGAACGGTTTATTATTACAAGTTTTTTGTAAGAAAGAATAGTATTTACAACAGGTGACCCAACCCCATGGGTCCAGCAATAACTCTGCGTACTTACACTCCTAGAAACTGGGTTTCCATACTCGTGATAGCCCATTGTGTAGCTTTGTACTTGGCAGCAAACAAACAAACAAAATATAATCGGTGTTCTACTTGATGAAATGTACGAATAACATAACCTAATTCTGCTTTTTATAGGTTAGACCCTAACTAAAAGTAAATAGAACTACTAGTTATAGAAAGAACCAAAATCAGAGGATAATTGAAAACAAGTTATGTATGTTGTTTTTTTTCTGTTTAGAGTCAAAGCTATCAATCGTGGGAACTAGTCTTGTGCGACTCAGTAGAATATTAATTTAGATTAAGTTTGATTGCACTCATAAATACTTTAAATACAGAGATAATCGTTAAAGTTTGGAGAAAGGTATACATTTATCAGCTTCTGTTGACTGATCGAACTTTGTGACATTGTAGTTTAGTTATTTTTTATATCACCAATAGATGTCGCTGTATCTGAATAAATTATTTGTCATTATCATATTAATTGAGCTGGAAACCTATTATACAGCAAGATGTGAAGTCTTACAAAACTGAGATTAGTTTGTTTATTTGAATTTAACCACAAAGTTACACGATGCGCTATTTGTGCTCTGCCCACTACGCGTATGGAAATCTGGTTTTAGTGGTGTAAGTCCGCAGACGTACAGGTATGCCATTAGGGGCCTTTGCAGAATCTTTAAACAACGGCTTGAGGATAGTAATCACAGAGAAAAGGATTATTTATCCCTAAAAATATGTTTACTCAAGACATCATGTACTATCCTAGAGAAGAACATCAAAATCTGAATTCAGATTAAATTAATCGACAATATTTATGACATTGACGAAAAAAAGCTGATCTTAGGCCTAGTAGAGAGGTTTTGAAGATCGTGTGAGTGAGAAACATCAGTAGCGATCAATAATTAACTCGGGATAGATCGATTACATGAACTTGAAGTGGTAAATTTAACACAAATAAGCACGAACACCCGCTAGAGGGGTTTGTTGTTCAACGAAGAAGAATTTGGAGGTCGATAACAAACCTAGTCACCAAAGCTGACGTATAGCCTAAAGTTGCCTCGCTATAACTATAAACCCTACCAGATAAAACTGGACAGTCGACTTCTGAGGTCTGCGGTTATTTTAAAGTGTATTCTTTGTAAAATTATAATTGATATTGTGCGAGTCTTTGGTCAGTAAAGAACCGAAGTAGAAATCTACCTTTCCAGGGTGAACTTGAATAATCACAACATTATAAATGACATATCTAAGGCAAG